>NW_027275116.1:0-68119 GCF_030028105.1 Mobula birostris
TCCCTGTCCATCTCCAACTGATTGGGCAATCCCTCTCCCCCTATCCTTCTCCAGCTGACTGGACAATCCCTCTCTCCCTGTCCATTTGCAACTGACTGGACAATCCCTCTCTCCCAGTCCATCTCCAACTGATTGGGCAATCCCTCTCCCCCTATCCTTCTCCAGCTGACTGGACAATCCCTCTCTCCCTGTCCATTTGCAACTGACTGGACAATACCTCTCTGCCTGTCCATCTCCAACTGACTGGACAATCCCTCTCTCCCTGTACCTCTCCAACCGACTGGAGAATCCCTCTCTCCCTGTACAAATGACTGGACAATCCCTCTCTCCCTTTCCAACTCCAACTGACTGGACAATCCCGCTCTCCCTGTCCATCTCCAACTGACCGGACAATCCCTCTCCCCTGACCATCTCCAACCAACTGGACAAACCCTGTCTGCCTGTCCATCTCCAACTGACTCGACAATCCCTCTCTCCCTGTCCATCTCCAACTGACTAGACAATCCCTCTCTGCCTGTCCATCTCCAACTAACTGGACCATACATCTCTGCCTGTCCATCTCCATCTTACTGAGCAATCCCTGTCTCCCTGTCCATCTCCAGGTGACCAGAGACTTCCTCTCTCCCTGTCCATCACCAAGTGACTGGGCAATCCCTCTCTTGCTGTCCATCTACAGATAACTGGACAATCCCTCTCTCCCTGTCCATCTCCAACTTACTGGCAATCCAGTTTCCCTGTTCATCTCCAACCGACTGGACAATCCTTCTCTCCCTGTCCATCTCCAACTAACTGGACAATCCTCTCTCCCTGTTCATCTCCAGCTGACTGGACAATCCCTCTCTCCCTGTCCATCTCCAACTGACTGCATGATCCCTCACAGCCTGTCCATCTCCAACTGATTGGACAATCCTATCTCCCTGTCCATCTCCAACCAACAGGATAATCCTTCTATCCCTGACCATCACCAACCAACGGGACAATCCCTCTCTCCCTGTCCATCTCCATCTGACTGGACATTCCCTCTCTCCCTGTCCATCTCCAACTGACTAGACAATCCCTCTCGCCCTGTCCATCCCCATCTGACTGGACAATACCTCTCTGCCTGTCCATCTCCAAATGACTGGACAATCCCTCTCTGCCTGTCCATCTCCAACGGACCGGAAAATACCTCTCTCCCTGTCCATCTCCAACAGACTGTACAATCCCTTTCTCCCTGTCCATCTCCAACTGACTGGACAATCCCTCTCTCCCTGTCCTTCTCCAACTGTTTGGACAATCCCTCTCCCCCTGTCCATCTCCAACTGACTGTACAATCCCTATCTCCCTGTCCATCTCCAACTGACTGGACAATCCCTCTCTCCCTGTCCATCTCCAACTGATTGGACAATCCCTCTCCCCCTATCCTTCTCCAGCTGACTGGACAATCCCTCTCTCCCTGTCCATTTGCAACTGACTGGACAATCCCTCTCTCCCTGTCCATCTCCAACTGATTGGGCAATCCCTCTCCCCCTATCCTTCTCCAGCTGACTGGACAATCCCTCTCTCCCTGTCCATTTGCAACTGACTGGACAATCCCTCTCTCCCTGTCCATCTCCAACTGATTGGACAATCCTATCTTCCTGTCCATCTCCAACCAACAGGATAATCCTTCTCTCCCTGACCATCACCAACCAACGGGACAATCCCTCTCTCCCTGTCCATCCCCAACTGCCTGGACAATACCTCTCTGCCTGTCCATCTCCAACTGACTGGACAATCCCTCTCTGCCTGTCCATCTCCAACGGACGGGAAAATACCTCTCTCCCTGTCCATCTCCAACAGACTGTACAATCCCTTTCTCCCTGTCCATCTCCAACTGACTGGACAATCCCTCTCTCCCTGTCCTTCTCCAACTGATTGGACAATCCCTCTCCCCCTGTCCATCTCCAACTGACTGTACAATCCTTCTCTCCCTGTCCATCTCCAACTGACTGGACAATCCCTCTCTCCCTGTCCATCTCCAACTGATTGGACAATCCCTCTCCCCCTATCCTTCTCCAGCTGACTGGACAATCCCTCTCTCCCTGTCCATTTGCAACTGACTGGACAATCCCTCTCTCCCTGTCCATCTCCAACTGATTGGACAATCCCTCTCCCCCTATCCATCTCCAGCTGACTGGACAATCCCTCTCTCTCTGTACAAATGACTGGACAATCCCTCTCTCCCTTTCCAACTCCAACTGACTGAACAATCCCTCTCCCCCTAACCATCTCCAACCAACGGGACAAACCCTGTCTGCCTGTCCATCTCCAACTGACTCGACAATCCCTCTCTCCCTGTCCATCTCCAACCAACGGGACAATCTCTCTCCCAGTCCATCTCCAACTGACTGCATGATCCCTCATTGCCTGTCCATCTCCAACCGACTAGTCAATCCCTCTCTCCCTGTCCATCTGCAACTGAATGGACAATTCCTCTCTGCCTGTCCATCTCCAACTGACTGGACAATCCCTCTCTCCCTCTTCATCTCCAACTTATTGGACAATCCTTCTCCCCCTGTCCATCTCCAACTGACTAGACAATCCCTCTCTCCCTGTCCATCTCCACCTGACTGGACAATTCCTCTCTCCCTGTCCATCTGCAACTGACTGGACAATCCCTCTCTCCCTGTCTATCTCCAACTGACTGGACAATCCCTCTCTCCCTGTCCATTTCCAACTGACTGGTCGCTCTCTCTCTCTCTCTGTCCATCTCCATCTGACTGGACAATCCTCTCTCCCTGTTCATCTCCAGCTGACTGGACAATCCCTCTCTCCCTGTCCATCTCCAACTGACTGCACGATCCTCACAGCCTGTCCATCTCCAACCGATTGGACAATCCTATCTCCCTGTTCATCTCCAACCAACAGGATAATCCTTCTCTCCCTGACCATCACCAACCAACGGGACAATCCCTCTCTCCCTGTCCATCCCCAACTGACTGGACAATACCTCTCTGCCTGTCCATCTCCAACTGACTGGACAATCCCTCTCTGCCTGTCCATCTCCAACGGACGGGAAAATACCTCTCTCCCTGTCCTTCTCCAACTGTTTGGACAATCCCTCTCCCCCTGTCCATCTCCAACTGACTGTACAATCCCTCTCCCCCTATCCTTCTCCAGCTGACTGGACAATCCCTCTCTCCCTGTACATTTGCAACTGACTGGACAATCCCTCTCTCCCTGTCCATCTCCAACTGATTCGGCAATCCCTCTCCCCTATCCTTCTCCAGCTGACTGGACAATCCCTCTCTCCCTGTCCATTTGCAACTGACTGGACAATACCTCTCTGCCTGTCCATCTCCAACTGACTGGACAATCCCTCTCTCCCTGTACCTCTCCAAGCGACTGGAGAATCCCTCTCTCCCTGTACAAATGACTGGACAATCCCTCTCTCCCTGTCCATCTCCAACTGACTGGACAATCCCTCTCTCCCTGTCCATCTCCAACTGATTGGACAATCCCTCTCCCCCTATCCTTCTCCAGCTGACTGGACAATCCCTCTCTCCCTGTCCATTTGCAACTGACTGGACAATCCCTCTCTCCCTGTCCATCTCCAACTGATTGGGCAATCCCTCTCCCCCTATCCTTCTCCAGCTGACTGGACAATCCCTCTCTCCCTGTCCATTTGCAACTGACTGGACAATACCTCTCTGCCTGTCCATCTCCAACTGACTGGACAATCCCTCTCTCCCTGTACCTCTCCAACCGACTGGAGAATCCCTCTCTCCCTGTACAAATGACTGGACAATCCCTCTCTCCCTGTCCATCTCCAACTGACTGGACAATCCCTCTCTCCCTGTCCATCTCCAACTGATTGGACAATCCCTCTCCCCCTATCCTTCTCCAGCTGACTGGACAATCCCTCTCTCCCTGTCCATTTGCAACTGACTGGACAATCCCTCTCTCCCTGTCCATCTCCAACTGATTGGGCAATCCCTCTCCCCCTATCCTTCTCCAGCTGACTGGACAATCCCTCTCTCCCTGTCCATTTACAACTGACTGGACAATTCCTCTCTGCCTGTCCATCTCCAACTGACTGGACAATCCCTCTCTCCCTGTACCTCTCCAACCGACTGGAGAATCCCTCTCTCCCTGTACAAATGACTGGACAATCCCTCTCTCCCTGTCCATCTCCAACAGACTGTACAATCCCTTTCCCCCTGTCCATCTCCAACTGACTGGACAATCCCTCTCTCCCTGTACCTCTCCAACCGACTGGAGAATCCCTCTCTCCCTGTACAAATGACTGGACAATCCCTCTCTCCCTGTCCATCTCCAACTGACTGGACAATCCCTCTCTCCCTGTCCATCTCCAACTGATTAGACAATCCCTCTCCCCCTATCCTTCTCCACCTGACTGGACAATCCCTCTCTCCCTGTCCATTTGCAACTGACTGGACAATCCCTCTCTCCCTGTCCATCTCCAACTGATTGGGCAATCCCTCTCCCCCTATCCGTCTCCAGCTGACTGGACAATCCCTCTCTCCCTGTCCATTTGCAACTGACTGGACAATACCTCTCTGCCTGTCCATCTCCAACTGACTGGACAATCCCTCTCTCCCTGTACCTCTCCAACCGACTGGAGAATCCCTCTCTCCCTGTACAAATGACTGGACAATCCCTCTCTCCCTTTCCAACTCCAACTGACTGGACAATCCCGCTCTCCCTGTCCATCTCCAACTGACCGGACAATCCCTCTCCCCCTGACCATCTCCAACCAACTGGACAAACCCTGTCTGCCTGTCCATCTCCAACTGACTCGACAATCCCTCTCTCCCTGTCCATCTCCAACTGACTAGACAATCCCTCTCTGCCTGTCCATCTCCAACTAACTGGACAATACATCTCTGCCTGTCCATCTCCAGCTTACTGAGCAATCCCTGTCTCCCTGTCCATCTCCAGGTGACCAGAGACTTCCTCTCTCCCTGTCCATCACCAAGTGACTGGGCAATCCCTCTCTTGCTGTCCATCTACAGATAACTGGACAATCCCTCTCTCCCTGTCCATCTCCAACTTACTGGCAATCCAGTTTCCCTGTTCATCTCCAACCGACTGGACAATCCTTCTCTCCCTGTCCATCTCCAACTAACTGGACAATCCTCTCTCCCTGTTCATCTCCAGCTGACTGGACAATCCCTCTCTCCCTGTCCATCTCCAACTGACTGCATGATCCCTCACAGCCTGTCCATCTCCAACTGATTGGACAATCCTATCTCCCTGTCCATCTCCAACCAACAGGATAATCCTTCTCTCCCTGACCATCACCAACCAACGGGACAATCCCTCTCTCCCTGTCCATCTCCATCTGACTGGACATTCCCTCTCTCCCTGTCCATCTCCAACTGACTAGACAATCCCTCTCGCCCTGTCCATCCCCATCTGACTGGACAATACCTCTCTGCCTGTCCATCTCCAAATGACTGGACAATCCCTCTCTGCCTGTCCATCTCCAACGGACCGGAAAATACCTCTCTCCCTGTCCATCTCCAACAGACTGTACAATCCCTTTCTCCCTGCCCATCTCCAACTGACTGGACAATCCCTCTCTCCCTGTCCTTCTCCAACTGTTTGGACAATCCCTCTCGCCCTGTCCATCTCCAACTGACTGTACAATCCCTCTCTCCCTGTCCATCTCCAACTGACTGGACAATCCCTCTCTCCCTGTCCATCTCCAACTGATTGGACAATCCCTCTCCCCCTATCCTTCTCCAGCTGACTGGACAATCCCTCTCTCCCTGTCCATTTGCAACTGACTGGACAATCCCTCTCTCCCTGTCCATCTCCAACTGATTGGGCAATCCCTCTCCCCCTATCCTTCTCCAGCTGACTGGACAATCCCTCTCTCCCTGTCCATTTGTAACTGACTGGACAATCCCTCTCTCCCTGTCCATCTCCAACTGATTGGGCAATCCCTCTCCCCCTATCCTTCTCCAGCTGACTGGACAATCCCTCTCTCCCTGTCCATTTGCAACTGACTGGACAATACCTCTCTGCCTGTCCATCTCCAACTGACTGGACAATCCCTCTCTCCCTGTACCTCTCCAACCGACTGGAGAATCCCTCTCTCCCTGTACAAATGACTGGACAATCCCTCTCTCCCTTTCCAACTCCAACTGACTGGACAATCCCGCTCTCCCTGTCCATCTCCAACTGACCGGACAATCCCTCTCCCCCTGACCATCTCCAACCAACTGGACAAACCCTGTCTGCCTGTCCATCTCCAACTGACTCGACAATCCCTCTCTCCCTGTCCATCTCCAACTGACTAGACAATCCCTCTCTGCCTGTCCATCTCCAACTAACTGGACAATACATCTCTGCCTGTCCATCTCCAGCTTACTGAGCAATCCCTGTCTCCCTGTCCATCTCCAGGTGACCAGAGACTTCCTCTCTCCCTGTCCATCACCAAGTGACTGGGCAATCCCTCTCTTGCTGTCCATCTACAGATAACTGGACAATCCCTCTCTCCCTGTCCATCTCCAACTTACTGGCAATCCAGTTTCCCTGTTCATCTCCAACCGACTGGACAATCCTTCTCTCCCTGTCCATCTCCAACTGACTGGACAATCCTCTCTCCCTGTTCATCTCCAGCTGACTGGACAATCCCTCTCTCCCTGTCCATCTCCAACTGACTGCATGATCCCTCACAGCCTGTCCATCTCCAACTGATTGGACAATCCTATCTCCCTGTCCATCTCCAACCAACAGGATAATCCTTCTCTCCCTGACCATCACCAACCAACGGGACAATCCCTCTCTCAGTGTCCATCTCCATCTGACTGGACATTCCCTCTCTCCATGTCCATCTCCAACTGACTAGACAATCCCTCTCGCCCTGTCCATCCCCAACTGACTGGACAATACCTCTCTGCCTGTCCAACTCCAACTGACTGGACAATCCCTCTCTGCGTGTCCATCTCCAACGGACCGGAAAATACCTCTCTCCCTGTCCATCTCCAACAGACTGTACAATCCCTTTCTCCCTGTCCATCTCCAACTGACTGGACAATCCCTCTCCCCCTGACCATCTCCAACCAACTGGACAAACCCTGTCTGCCTGTCCATCTCCAACTGACTCGACAATCCCTCTCTCCCTGTCCATCTCCAACTGACTAGACAATCCCTCTCTGCCTGTCCATCTCCAACTAACTGGACAATACATCTCTGCCTGTCCATCTCCAGCTTACTGAGCAATCCCTGTCTCCCTGTCCATCTCCAGGTGACCAGAGACTTCCTCTCTCCCTGTCCATCACCAAGTGACTGGGCAATCCCTCTCTTGCTGTCCATCTACAGATAACTGGACAATCCCTCTCTCCCTGTCCATCTCCAACTTACTGGCAATCCAGTTTCCCTGTTCATCTCCAACCGACTGGACAATCCTTCTCTCCCTGTCCATCTCCAACTGACTGGAGAATCCTCTCTCCCTGTTCATCTCCAGCTGACTGGACAATCCCTCTCTCCCTGTCCATCTCCAACTGACTGCATGATCCCTCACAGCCTGTCCATCTCCAACTGATTGGACAATCCTATCTCCCTGTCCATCTCCAACCAACAGGATAATCCTTCTCTCCCTGACCATCACCAACCAACGGGACAATCCCTCTCTCAGTGTCCATCTCCATCTGACTGGACATTCCCTCTCTCCATGTCCATCTCCAACTGACTAGACAATCCCTCTCGCCCTGTCCATCCCCAACTGACTGGACAATACCTCTCTGCCTGTCCAACTCCAACTGACTGGACAATCCCTCTCTGCGTGTCCATCTCCAACGGACCGGAAAATACCTCTCTCCCTGTCCATCTCCAACAGACCGTACAATCCCTTTCTCCCTGTCCATCTCCAACTGACTGGACAATCCCTCTCTCCCTGTCCTTCTCCAACTGATTGGACAATCCCTCTCCCCCTGTCCATCTCCAACTGACTGTACAATCCCTCTCTCCCTGTCCATCTCCAACTGACTGGACAATCCCTCTCTCCCTGTCCATCTCCAACTGATTGGACAATCCCTCTCCCCCTATCCTTCTCCAGCTGACTGGACAATCCCTCTCTCCCTGTCCATTTGCAACTGACTGGACAATCCCTCTCTCCCTGTCCATCTCCAACTGATTGGACAATCCCTCTCCCCCTATCCATCTCCAGCTGACTGGACAATCCCTCTCTCTCTATCCATTTGCAACTGACTGGACAATACCTCTCTGCCTGTCCATCTCCAACTGACTGGACAATCCCTCTCTCCCTGTACATCTCCAACCGACTGGAGAATCCCTCTCTCCCTGTACAAATGACTGGACAATCCCTCTCTCCCTTTCCAACTCCAACTGACTGGACAATCCCGCTCTCCCTGTCCATCTCCAACTGACCGGACAATCCCTCTCCCCCTGACCATCTCCAACCAACTGGACAAACCCTGTCTGCCTGTCCATCTCCAACAGACTCGACAATCCCTCTCTCCCTGTCCATCTCCAAATGACTAGAGAATCCCTCTCTGACTGTCCATCTCCAACTAACTGGATAATACATCTCTGCCTGTCCATCTCCAGTTTACTGAGCAATCCCTGTCTCCCTGTCCATCTCCAGGTGACCAGAGACTTCCTCTCTCCCTGTCCATCACCAAGTGACTGGACAATCCCTCTCTTGCTGTCCAACTACAGTTAACTGGACAATCCCTCTCTCCCTGTCCATCTCCAACTTACTGGCAATCCAATTTCCCTGTTCATCTCCAACCGACTGGACAATCCTTCTCTCCCTGACCATCTCCAACCAACTGGACAGTCCCTCTCTGCCTGTCCATCTCTAACTGACTGGACAATCCCGATCTCCCTGTCCATCTCCAACCGAGTGGGCAATCCCTCTCTCCCTGTCTATCTCCAATTGATTGCACAATCCCTCTCCCCCTGTCCATCTCCGACTGACTGGACAATCCCTCTCTTGCTCTCCATCTACAGATAACTGGACAATCCCTCTCTCCCTGTCCATCTCCAACTGACTGGACAATCCAGTTTCCCTCTTCATCTCCAACCGACTGGACAATCCTTCTCTCCCTGACCATCTCCAACCAACTGGACAATCCCTCTCTGCCTGTCCATCTCCAACTGACTGGACAATTCCTCTCTCCCTGTCCATCTCCAACGGACCGGAAAATACCTCTCTCCCTGTCCATCTCCAACAGACTGTACAATCCCTTTCTCCCTGTCCATCTCCAACTGACTGGACAATCCCTCTCTCCCTGTCCTTCTCCAACTGATTGGACAATCCCTCTCCCCCTGTCCATCTCCAACTGACTGTACAATCCCTCTCTCCCTGTCCATCTCCAACTGACTGGACAATCCCTCTCTCCCTGTCCATCTCCAACTGATTGGACAATCCCTCTCCCCCTATCCTTCTCCAGCTGACTGGACAATCCCTCTCTCCCTGTCCATTTGCAACTGACTGGACAATCCCTCTCTCCCTGTCCATCTCCAACTGATTGGGCAATCCCTCTCCCCCTATCCTTCTCCAGCTGACTGGACAATCCCTCTCTCCCTGTCCATTTGCAACTGACTGGACAATCCCTCTCTCCCTGTCCATCTCCAACTGATTGCACAATCCCTCTCCCCCTATCCATCTCCAGCTGACTGGACAATCCCTCTCTCCCTGTCCATTTGCAACTGACTGGACAATACCTCTCTGACTGTCCATCTCCAACTGACTGGACAATCCCTCTCTCCCTGTACCTCTCCAACCGACTGGAGAATCCCTCTCTCCCTGTACAAATGACTGGACAATCCCTCTCTCCCTTTCCAACTCCAACTGACTGGACAATCCCGCTCTCCCTGTCCATCTCCAACTGACCGGACAATCCCTCTCCCCCTGACCATCTCCAACCAACTGGAAAAACCCTGTCTGCCTGTCCATCTCCAACTGACTCGACAATCCCTCTCTCCCTGTCCATCTCCAACTGACTAGACAATCCCTCTCTGCCTGTCCATCTCCAACTAACTGGACAATACATCTCTGCCTGTCCATCTCCAGCTGACTGAGCAATCCCTGTCTCCCTGTCCATCTCCAGGTGACCAGAGACTTCCTCTCTCCCTGTCCATCACCAAGTGACTGGGCAATCCCTCTCTTGCTGTCCATCTACAGGTAACTGGACAATCCCTCTCTCCCTGTCCATCTCCAACTTACTGGCAATCCAGTTTCCCTGTTCATCTCCAACCGACTGGACAATCCTTCTCTCCCTGTCCATCTCCAACTGACTGGACAATCCCTCTCGCCCTGTCCATCCCCATCTGACTGGACAATACCTCTCTGCCTGTCCATCTCCAAATGACTGGACAATCCCTCTCTGCCTGTCCATCTCCAACGGACCGGAAAATACCTCTCTCCCTGTCCATCTCCAACAGACTGTACAATCCCTTTCTCCCTGCCCATCTCCAACTGACTGGACAATCCCTCTCTCCCTGTCCTTCTCCAACTGTTTGGACAATCCCTCTCGCCCTGTCCATCTCCAACTGACTGTACAATCCCTCTCTCCCTGTCCATCTCCAACTGACTGGACAATCCCTCTCTCCCTGTCCATCTCCAACTGATTGGACAATCCCTCTCCCCCTATCCTTCTCCAGCTGACTGGACAATCCCTCTCTACCTGTCCATTTGCAACTGACTGGACAATCCCTCTCTCCCTGTCCATCTCCAACTGATTGGGCAATCCCTCTCCCCCTATCCTTCTCCAGCTGACTGGACAATCCCTCTCTCCCTGTCCATTTGTAACTGACTGGACAATCCCTCTCTCCCTGTCCATCTCCAACTGATTGGGCAATCCCTCTCCCCCTATCCTTCTCCAGCTGACTGGACAATCCCTCTCTCCCTGTCCATTTGCAACTGACTGGACAATACCTCTCTGCCTGTCCATCTCCAACTGACTGGACAATCCCTCTCTCCCTGTACCTCTCCAACCGACTGGAGAATCCCTCTCTCCCTGTACAAATGACTGGACAATCCCTCTCTCCCTTTCCAACTCCAACTGACTGGACAATCCCGCTCTCCCTGTCCATCTCCAACTGACCGGACAATCCCTCTCCCCCTGACCATCTCCAACCAACTGGACAAACCCTGTCTGCCTGTCCATCTCCAACTGACTCGACAATCCCTCTCTCCCTGTCCATCTCCAACTGACTAGACAATCCCTCTCTGCCTGTCCATCTCCAACTAACTGGACAATACATCTCTGCCTGTCCATCTCCAGCTTACTGAGCAATCCCTGTCTCCCTGTCCATCTCCAGGTGACCAGAGACTTCCTCTCTCCCTGTCCATCACCAAGTGACTGGGCAATCCCTCTCTTGCTGTCCATCTACAGATAACTGGACAATCCCTCTCTCCCTGTCCATCTCCAACTTACTGGCAATCCAGTTTCCCTGTTCATCTCCACCCGACTGGACAATCCTTCTCTCCCTGTCCATCTCCAACTGACTGGACAATCCTCTCTCCCTGTTCATCTCCAGCTGACTGGACAATCCCTCTCTCCCTGTCCATCTCCAACTGACTGCATGATCCCTCACAGCCTGTCCATCTCCAACTGATTGGACAATCCTATCTCCCTGTCCATCTCCAACCAACAGGATAATCCTTCTCTCCCTGACCATCACCAACCAACGGGACAATCCCTCTCTCAGTGTCCATCTCCATCTGACTGGACATTCCCTCTCTCCATGTCCATCTCCAACTGACTAGACAATCCCTCTCGCCCTGTCCATCCCCAACTGACTGGACAATACCTCTCTGCCTGTCCAACTCCAACTGACTGGACAATCCCTCTCTGCGTGTCCATCTCCAACGGACCGGAAAATACCTCTCTCCCTGTCCATCTCCAACAGACTGTACAATCCCTTTCTCCCTGTCCATCTCCAACTGACTGGACAATCCCTCTCTCCCTGTCCTTCTCCAACTGATTGGACAATCCCTCTCCCCCTGTCCATCTCCAACTGACTGTACAATCCCTCTCTCCCTGTCCATCTCCAACTGACTGGACAATCCCTCTCTCCCTGTCCATCTCCAACTGATTGGACAATCCCTCTCCCCCTATCCTTCTCCAGCTGACTGGACAATCCCTCTCTCCCTGTCCATTTGCAACTGACTGGACAATCCCTCTCTCCCTGTCCATCTCCAACTGATTGGACAATCCCTCTCCCCCTATCCATCTCCAGCTGACTGGACAATCCCTCTCTCTCTATCCATTTGCAACTGACTGGACAATACCTCTCTGCCTGTCCATCTCCAACTGACTGGACAATCCCTCTCTCCCTGTACATCTCCAACCGACTGGAGAATCCCTCTCTCCCTGTACAAATGACTGGACAATCCCTCTCTCCCTTTCCAACTCCAACTGACTGGACAATCCCGCTCTCCCTGTCCATCTCCAACTGACCGGACAATCCCTCTCCCCCTGACCATCTCCAACCAACTGGACAAACCCTGTCTGCCTGTCCATCTCCAACAGACTCGACAATCCCTCTCTCCCTGTCCATCTCCAAATGACTAGAGAATCCCTCTCTGACTGTCCATCTCCAACTAACTGGATAATACATCTCTGCCTGTCCATCTCCAGTTTACTGAGCAATCCCTGTCTCCCTGTCCATCTCCAGGTGACCAGAGACTTCCTCTCTCCCTGTCCATCACCAAGTGACTGGACAATCCCTCTCTTGCTGTCCAACTACAGTTAACTGGACAATCCCTCTCTCCCTGTCCATCTCCAACTTACTGGCAATCCAATTTCCCTGTTCATCTCCAACCGACTGGACAATCCTTCTCTCCCTGACCATCTCCAACCAACTGGACAGTCCCTCTCTGCCTGTCCATCTCTAACTGACTGGACAATCCCGATCTCCCTGTCCATCTCCAACCGAGTGGGCAATCCCTCTCTCCCTGTCTATCTCCAATTGATTGCACAATCCCTCTCCCCCTGTCCATCTCCGACTGACTGGACAATCCCTCTCTTGC
Organism: Mobula birostris; assembly: GCF_030028105.1. NCBI lineage: Eukaryota > Metazoa > Chordata > Chondrichthyes > Myliobatiformes > Myliobatidae > Mobula > Mobula birostris. The sequence goes on from NW_027275116.1 coordinate 12,998, forward strand.
TCTCCATCTACAGATAACTGGACAATCCCTCTCTCCCTGTCCATCTCCAACTGACTGGACAATCCAGTTTCCCTCTTCATCTCCAACCGACTGGACAATCCTTCTCTCCCTGACCATCTCCAACCAACTGGACAATCCCTCTCTGCCTGTCCATCTCCAACTGACTGGACAATTCCTCTCTCCCTGTCCATCTCCAACGGACCGGAAAATACCTCTCTCCCTGTCCATCTCCAACAGACTGTACAATCCCTTTCTCCCTGTCCATCTCCAACTGACTGGACAATCCCTCTCTCCCTGTCCTTCTCCAACTGATTGGACAATCCCTCTCCCCCTGTCCATCTCCAACTGACTGTACAATCCCTCTCTCCCTGTCCATCTCCAACTGACTGGACAATCCCTCTCTCCCTGTCCATCTCCAACTGATTGGACAATCCCTCTCCCCCTATCCTTCTCCAGCTGACTGGACAATCCCTCTCTCCCTGTCCATTTGCAACTGACTGGACAATCCCTCTCTCCCTGTCCATCTCCAACTGATTGGGCAATCCCTCTCCCCCTATCCTTCTCCAGCTGACTGGACAATCCCTCTCTCCCTGTCCATTTGCAACTGACTGGACAATCCCTCTCTCCCTGTCCATCTCCAACTGATTGCACAATCCCTCTCCCCCTATCCATCTCCAGCTGACTGGACAATCCCTCTCTCCCTGTCCATTTGCAACTGACTGGACAATACCTCTCTGACTGTCCATCTCCAACTGACTGGACAATCCCTCTCTCCCTGTACCTCTCCAACCGACTGGAGAATCCCTCTCTCCCTGTACAAATGACTGGACAATCCCTCTCTCCCTTTCCAACTCCAACTGACTGGACAATCCCGCTCTCCCTGTCCATCTCCAACTAACCGGACAATCCCTCTCCCCCTGACCATCTCCAACCAACTGGACAAACCCTGTCTGCCTGTCCATCTCCAACTGACTCGACAATCCCTCTCTCCCTGTCCATCTCCAACTGACTAGACAATCCCTCTCTGCCTGTCCATCTCCAACTAACTGGACAATACATCTCTGCCTGTCCATCTCCAGCTGACTGAGCAATCCCTGTCTCCCTGTCCATCTCCAGGTGACCAGAGACTTCCTCTCTCCCTGTCCATCACCAAGTGACTGGGCAATCCCTCTCTTGCTGTCCATCTACAGGTAACTGGACAATCCCTCTCTCCCTGTCCATCTCCAACTTACTGGCAATCCAGTTTCCCTGTTCATCTCCAACCGACTGGACAATCCTTCTCTCCCTGTCCATCTCCAACTGACTGGACAATCCTCTCTCCCTGTTCATCTCCAGCTGACTGGACAATCCCTCTCTCCCTGTCCATCTCCAACTGACTGCATGATCCCTCACAGCCTGTCCATCTCCAACTGATTGGACAATCCTATCTTCCTGTGCATCTCCAACCAACAGGATAATCCTTCTCTCCCGGACCATCACCAACCAACGGGACAATCCCTCTCTCCCTGTCCATCCCCAACTGACTGGACAATACCTCTCTGCCTGTCCATCTCCAACTGACTGGACAATCCCTCTCTGCCTGTCCATCTCCAACGGACGGGAAAATACCTCTCTCCCTGTCCATCTCCAACAGACTGTACAATCCCTTTTTCCCTGTCCATCTCCAACTGACTGGACAATCCCTCTCTCCCTGTCCTTCTCCAACTGATTGGACAATCCCTCTCCCCCTGTCCATCTCCAACTGACTGTACAATCCCTCTCTCCCTGTCCATCTCCAACTGACTGGACAATCACTCTCTCCCTGTCCATCTCCAACTGATTGGACAATCCCTCTCCCCCTATCCTTCTCCAGCTGACTGGACAATCCCTCTCTCCCTGTCCATTTGCAACTGACTGGACAATCCCTCTCTCCCTGTCCATCTCCAACTGATTGGACAATCCCTCTCCCCCTATCCATCTCCAGCTGACTGGACAATCCCTCTCTCCCTGTACAAATGACTGGACAATCCCTCTCTCCCTTTCCAACTCCAACTGACTGAACAATCCCGCTCTCCCTGTCCATCTCCAACTGACCGGACAATCCCTCTCCCCCTGACCATCTCCAACCAACGGGACAAACCCTGTCTGCCTGTCCATCTCCAACTGACTCGACAATCCCTCTCTCCCTGTCCATCTCCAACCAACGGGACAATCTCTCTCTCCCAGTCCATCTCCAAATGACTGCATGATCCCTCACTGCCTGTCCATCTCCAACTGACTGGACAATCCCTCTCTCCCTGTCCATCTCCAACTGATTGGACAATCCCTCTCCCCCTATCCATCTCCAGCTGACTGGACAATCCCTCTCTCCCTGTACAAATGACTGGACAATCCCTCTCTCCCTTTCCAACTCCAACTGACTGAACAATCAAGCTCTCCCTGTCCATCTCCAACTGACCGGACAATCCCTCTCCCCCTGACCATCTCCAACCAACGGGACAATCCCTCTCTCCCTGTCCATCTGCAACTGAATGGACAATTCCTCTCTGCCTGTCCATCTCCAACTGACTGGACAATCCCTCTCTCCCTCTTCATCTCCAACTTATTGGACAATCCTTCTCCCCCTGTCCATCTCCAACTGACTAGACAATCCCTCTCTCTCTGTCCATCTCCATCTGACTGGACAATCCTCTCTCCCTGTTCATCTCCAGCTGACTGGACAATCCCTGTCTCCCTGTCCATCTCCAACTGACTGCACGATCCCTCACAGCCTGTCCATCTCCAACCGATTGGACAATCCTATCTCCCTGTCCATCTCCAACCAACAGGATAATCCTTCTCTCCCTGACCATCACCAACCAACGAGACAATCCCTCTCTCCCTGTCCATCTCCATCTGACTGGACATTCCCTCTCTCCCTGTCCATCTCCAACTGACTAGACAATCCCTCTCGCCCTGTCCATCCCCAACTGATTGGACAATACCTCTCTGCCTGTCCATCTCCAACTGACTGGACAATCCCTCTCTGCCTGTCCATCTCCAACGTACCGGAAAATACCTCTCTCCCTGTCCATCTCCAACAGACTGTACAATCCCTTTCTCCCTGCCATCTCCAACTAACTGGACAATCCCTCTCTCCCTGTCCTTCTCCAACTGTTTGGAAAATCCCTCTCCCCCTGTCCATCTCCAACTGACTGTACAATCCCTCTCTCCCTGTCCATCTCCAACTGACTGGACAATCCCTCTCTCCCTGTCCATCTCCAACTGATTGGACAATCCCTCTCCCCCTATCCTTCTCCAGCTGACTGGACAATCCCTCTCTCCCTGTCCATTTGCAACTGACTGGACAATCCCTCTCTCCCTGTCCATCTCCAACTGATTGGACAATCCCTCTCCCCCTATCCATCTCCAGCTGACTGGAAAATCCCTCTCTCCCTGTACATTTGCAACTGACTGGACAATACCTCTCTGCCTGTCCATTTCCAACTGACTGGACATCCCTCTTTCCCTGTACCTCTCCAACCGACTGGACAATCCCTCTCTCCCTGTACAAATGACTGGACAATCCCTCTCTCCCTTTCCAACTCCAACTGACTGGACAATCCCGCTCTCCCTGTCCATCTCCAACTGACCGGACAATCCCTCTCCCCCTGACCATCTCCAACCAACTGGACAAACCCTGTCTGCCTGTCCATCTCCAACTGACTCAACAGTCCCTCTCTCCCTGTCCATCTCCAACTGACTAGACAATCCCTCTCTGCCTGTCCATCTCCAACTAACTGGACAATACATCTCTGCCTGTCCATCTCCAGCTTACTGAGCAATCCCTGTCTCCCTGTCCATCTCCAGGTGACCAGAGACTTCCTCTCTCCCTGTCCATCACCAAGTGACTGGGCAATCCCTCTCTTGCTGTCCATCTACAGATAACTGGACAATCCCTCTCTCCCTGTCCATCTCCAACTTACTGGCAATCCAGTTTCCCTGTTCATCTCCAACCGACTGGACAATCCTTCTCTCCCTGTCCATCTCCAACTGACTGGACAATCCTCTCTCCCTGTTCATCTCCAGCTGACTGGACAATCCCTCTCTCCCTGTCCATCTCCAACTCACTGCACGATCCCTCACAGCATGTCCATCTCCAACCGATTGGACAATCCTATCTCCCTGTCCATCTCCAACCAACAGGATAATCCTTCTCTCCCTGACCATCACCAACCAACGGGACAATCCCTCTCTCCCTGTCCATCTCCATCTGACTGGACATTCCCTCTCTCCCTGTCCATCTCCAACTGACTAGACAATCCCTCTCGCCCTGTCCATCCCCAACTGACTGGACAATACCTCTCTGGCTGTCCATCTCCAACTGACTGGACAATCCCTCTCTGCCTGTCCATCTCCAACGGACCAGAAAATACCTCTCTCCCTGTCCATCTCCAACAGACTGTACAATCCCTTTCTCCCTGTCCATCTCCAACTGACTGGACAATCCCTCTCTCCCTGTCCTTCTCCAACTGATTGGACAATCCCTCTCCCCCTGTCCATCTCCAACTGACTGTACAATCCCTCTCTCCCTGTCCATCTCCAACTGACTGGACAATCTCTCTCTCCCTGTCCATCTCCAACTGATTGGACAATCCCTCTCCCCCTATCCTTCTCCAGCTGACTGGACAATCCCTCTCTCCCTGTCCATTTGCAACTGACTGGACAATCCCTCTCTCCCTGTCCATCTCCAACTGATGGGACAATCCCTCTCCCGCTATCCATCTCCAGCTGACTGGACAATCCCTCTCTCCCTGTCCATCTCCAACTGACTGCACGATCCCTCAAACCCTGTCCATCTCCAACCGATTGGACAATCCTATCTCCCTGTCCATCTCCAACCAACAGGATATTCCTTCTCTCCCTGACCATCACCAACCAACGGGACAATCCCTCTCTCCCTGTCCATCTCCATCTGACTGGACATTCCCTCTCTCCCTGTCCATCTCCAACTGACTAGACAATCCCTCTCGCCCTGTCCATCCCCAACTGACTGGACAATACCTCTCTGCCTGTCCATCTCCAACTGACTCGACAATCCCTCTCTGCCTGTCCATCTCCAACGGACCGGAAAATACCTCTCTCCCTGTCCATCTCCAACAGACTGTACAATCCCTTTCTCCCTGTCCATCTCCAACTGACTGGACAATCCCTCTCTCCCTGTCCTTCTCCAACTGATTGGACAATCCCTCTCCCCCTGTCCATCTCCAACTGACTGTACAATCCCTCTCTCCCTGTCCATCTCCAACTGACTGGACAATCCCTCTCTCCCTGTCCATCTCCAACTGATTGGACAATCCCTCTCCCCCTATCCTTCTCCAGCTGACTGGACAATCCCTTTCTCCCTGTCCATTTGCAACTGACTGGACAATCCCTCTCTCCCTGTTCATCTCCAAACTGTTTGGACAATCCCTCTCCCCCTATCCATCTCCAGCTGACTGGACAATCCCTCTCTCCCTATCCATTTGCAACTGACTGGACAATACCTCTCTGCCTCTCCATCTCCAACTGACTGGACAATCCCTCTCTCCCTGTACATCTCCAACCGACTGGACAATCCCTCTCTCCCTGTACAAATGACTGGACAATCCCTCTCTCCCTTTCCAATTCCAACTGACTGGACAATCCCGCTCTCCCTGTCCATCTCCAACTGACCGGACAATCCCTCTCCCCCTGACCATCTCCAACCAATGGGACAAACCCTGTCTGCCTGTCCATCTCCAACTGACTCGACAATCCCTCTCTCGCTGTCCATCTCCAACCAACGGGACAATCTCTCTCTCCCAGTCCATCTCCAACTGACTGCATGATCCCTCACTGCCTTTCCATCTCCAACCGACTGGTCAATCCCTCTCTCCCTGTCCATCTGCAACTGAATGGACAATTCCTCTCTGCCTGTCCATCTCCAACTGACTGGACAATCCCTCTCTCCCTCTTCATCTCCAACTTATTGGACAATCCTTCTCCCCCTGTCCATCTCCAACTGACTAGACAATCCCTCTCTCCCTGTCTATCTCCACCTGACTGGACAATTCCTCTCTCCCTGTCCATCTGCAACTGACTGGACAATCTCTCTCTGCCTGTCCATCTCCAACCAACTGGACAATCCCTCTCTCCCTGTCTATCTCCAACTGACTGGACAATCCCTCTCTCCCTGTCCATTTCCAACTGACTGGTCACTCTCTCTCTCTCTCTGTCCATCTCCATCTGACTGGACAATCCTCTCTCCTTGTTCATCTCCAGCTGACTGGACAATCCCTCTCTCCCTGTCCATCTCCAACTGACTGCACGATCCCTCACAGCCTGTCCATCTCCAACCGATTGGACAATCCTATCTCCCTGTCCATCTCCAACCAACAGGATAATCCTTCTCTCCCTGACCATCACCAACCAACGGGACAATCCCTCTCTCCCTGTCCATCTCCATCTGACTGGACATTCCCTCTCTCCCTGTCCATCTCCAACTGACTAGACAATCCCTCTCGCCCTGTCCATCCCCAACTGATTGGACAATACCACTCTGCCTGTCCATCTCCAACTGACTGGACAATCCCTCTCTGCCTGTCCATCTCCAACGGACCGGAAAATACCTCTCTCCCTGTCCATCTCCAACAGACTGTACAATCCCTTTCTCCCTGTCCATCTCCAACTGACTGGACAATCCCTCTCTCCCTGTCCTTCTCCAACTGATTGGAAAATCCCTCTCCCCCTGTCCATCTCCAACTGACTGTACAATCCCTCTCTCCCTGTCCATCTCCAACTGACTGGACAATCCCTCTCTCCCTGTCCATCTCCAACTGATTGGACAATCCCTCTCCCCCCATCCTTCTCCAGCTGACTGGACAATCCCTCTCTCCCTGTCCATCTCCAACTGATTGGACAATCCCTCTCCCCCTATCCATCTCCAGCTGACTGGACAATCCCTCTCTCCCTGTCCATTTGCAACTGACTGGACAATACCTCTCTGCCTGTCCATCTCCAACTGACTGGACAATCCCTCTCTGCCTGTACCTCTCCAACCGACTGGACAATCCCTCTCTCCCTGTACAAATGACTGGACAATCCCTCTCTCCCTTTCCAACTCCAACTGACTGGACAATCCCGCTCTCCCTGTCCATCTCCAACTGACCGGACAATCCCTCTCCCCCTGACCATCTCCAACCAACTGGACAAACCCTGTCTGCCTGTCCATCTCCAACTGACTCGACAATCCCTCTCTCCCTGTCCATCTCCAACTGACTAGACAATCCCTCTCTGCCTGTCCATCTCCAACTAACTGGACAATACATCTCTGCCTGTCCATCTCCAGCTCTCTGAGCAATCCCTGTCTCCCTGTCCATCTCCAGGTGACCAGAGGCTTCCTCTCTCCCTGTCCATCACCAAGTGACTGGGCAATCCCTCTTTTGCTGTCCATCTACAGATAACTGGACAATCCCTCTCTCCCTGTCCATCTCCAACTTACTGGCAATCCAGTTTCCCTGTTCATCTCCAACCGACTGGACAATCCTTCTCTCCCTGTCCATCTCCAACTGACTGGACAATCCTCTCTCCCTGTTCATCTCCAGCTGACTGGACAATCCCTCTCTCCCTGTCCATCTCCAACTGACTGCACGATCCCTCAAACCCTGTCCATCTCCAACCGATTGGACAATCCTATCTCCCTGTCCATCTCCAACCAACAGGATAATCCTTCTCTCCCAGACCATCACCAACAAACGGGACAATCCCTCTCTCCCTGTCCATCTCCATCTGACTGGACATTCCCTCTATTCCCTGTCCATCTCCAACTGACTAGACAATCCCTCTCGCCCTGTCTATCTCCAACGGACCGGAAAATACCTCTCTCCCTGTCCATCTCCAACAGACTGTACAATCCCTCTCTCCCTGTTCTTCTCCAACCGATTGGACAATCCCTCTCGCCCTGTCCATCCCCAACTGACTGGACAATAACTCTCAGCCTGTCGATCTCCAACTGACTGGACAATCCCTCTCTGCCTGTCCATCTCCAACGGACCGGAAAATACCTCTCTCCCTCTCCATCTCCAACAGACTGTACAATCCCTCTCTCCCTGTTCTTCTCCAACTGATTGGACAATCCCTCTCGCCCTGTCCATCCCCAACTGACTGGACAATAACTCTCAGCCTGTCCATCTCCAACTGACTGGACAATCCCTCTCTGCCTGTCCATCTCCAACGGACCGGAAAATACCTCTCTCCCTGTCCATCTCCAACTGACTGGACAATCCCTCTCTCCCTGTCCTTCTCCAACTGATTGGACAATCCCTCTCCCCCTGTCCATCTCCAACTGACTGTACAATCCCTCTCTCCCTGTCCATCTCCAACTGACTGGACAATCCCTCTCTCCCTGTCCATCTCCAACTGATTGGACAATCCCTCTCCCCCTATCCTTCTCCAGCTGACTGGACAATCCCTCTCTCCCTGTCCATTTGCAACTGACTGGACAATCCCTCTCTCCCTGTCCATCTCCAACTGATTGGACAATCCCTCTCCCCCTATCCATCTCCAGCTGACTGGACAATCCCTCTCTCCCTGTACAAATGACTGGACAATCCCTCTCTCCCTTTCCAACTCCAAATGACTGAAGAATCCCGCTCTCCCTGTCCATCTCCAACTGACCGGACAATCCCTCTCCCGCTGACCATCTCCAACCAATGGGACAAACCCTGTCTGCCTGTCCATCTCCAACTGACTCGACAATCCCTCTCTCCCTGTCCATCTCCAACCAACGGGACAATCTCTCTCTCCCAGTTCATCTCCAAATGACTGCATGATCCCTCACTGCCTGTCCATCTCCAACCGACTGGTCAATCCCTCTCTCCCTGTCCATCTGCAACTGAATGGACAATTCCTCTCTGCCTGTCCATCTCCAACTGACTGGACAATCCCTCTCTCCCTCTTCATCTCCAACTTATTGGACAATCCTTCTCCCCCTGTCCATCTCCAACTGACTAGACAATCCCTCTCTCCCTGTCCATCTCCACCTGACTGGACAATTCCTCTCTCCCTGTCCATCTGCAACTGACTGGACAATCTCTCTCTGCCTGTCCATCTCCAACCAACTGGACAATCCCTCTCTCCCTGTCTATCTCCAACTGACTGGACAATCCCTCTCTCCCTGTCCATTTCCAACTGACTGGTCGCTCTCTCTCTCTCTCTGTCCATCTCCATCTGACTGGACAATCCTCTCTCCCTGTTCATCTCCAGCTGACTGGACAATCCCTCTCTCCCTGTCCATCTCCAACTGACTGCACGATCCCTCACAGCCTGTCCATCTCCAACCGATTGGACAATCCTATCTCCCTGTCCATCTCCAACCAACAGGATAATCCTTCTCTCCCTGACCATCACCAACCAACGAGACAATCCCTCTCTCCCTGTCCATCTCCATCTGACTGGACATTCCCTCTCTCCCTGTCCATCTCCAACTGACTAGACAATCCCTCTCGCCCTGTCCATCCCCAACTGATTGGACAATACCTCTCTGCCTGTCCATCTCCAACTGACTGGACAATCCCTCTCTGCCTGTCCATCTCCAACGTACCGGAAAATACCTCTCTCCCTGTCCATCTCCAACAGACTGTACAATCCCTTTCTCCCTGCCATCTCCAACTGACTGGACAATCCCTCTCTCCCTGTCCTTCTCCAACTGTTTGGAAAATCCCTCTCCCCCTGTCCATCTCCAACTGACTGTACAATCCCTCTCTCCCTGTCCATCTCCAACTGACTGGACAATCCCTCTCTCCCTGTCCATCTCCAACTGATTGGACAATCCCTCTCCCCCTATCCTTCTCCAGCTGACTGGACAATCCCTCTCTCCCTGTCCATTTGCAACTGACTGGACAATCCCTCTCTCCCTGTCCATCTCCAACTGATTGGACAATCCCTCTCCCCCTATCCATCTCCAGCTGACTGGAAAATCCCTCTCTCCCTGTACATTTGCAACTGACTGGACAATACCTCTCTGCCTGTCCATTTCCAACTGACTGGACAATCCCTCTCTCCCTGTACCTCTCCAACCGACTGGACAATCCCTCTCTCCCTGTACAAATGACTGGACAATCCCTCTCTCCCTTTCCAACTCCAACTGACTGGACAATCCCGCTCTCCCTGTCCATCTCCAACTGACCGGACAATCCCTCTCCCCCTGACCATCTCCAACCAACTGGACAAACCCTGTCTGCCTGTCCATCTCCAACTGACTCAACAGTCCCTCTCTCCCTGTCCATCTCCAACTGACTAGACAATCCCTCTCTGCCTGTCCATCTCCAACTAACTGGACAATACATCTCTGCCTGTCCATCTCCAGCTTACTGAGCAATCCCTGTCTCCCTGTCCATCTCCAGGTGACCAGAGACTTCCTCTCTCCCTGTCCATCACCAAGTGACTGGGCAATCCCTCTCTTGCTGTCCATCTACAGATAACTGGACAATCCCTCTCTCCCTGTCCATCTCCAACTTACTGGCAATCCAGTTTCCCTGTTCATCTCCAACCGACTGGACAATCCTTCTCTCCCTGTCCATCTCCAACTGACTGGACAGTCCTCTCTCCCTGTTCATCTCCAGCTGACTGGACAATCCCTCTCTCCCTGTCCATCTCCAACTGACTGCACGATCCCTCACAGCCTGTCCATCTCCAACCGATTGGACAATCCTATCTCCCTGTCCATCTCCAACCAACAGGATAATCCTTCTCTCCCTGACCATCACCAACCAACGGGACAATCCCTCTCTCCCTGTCCATCTCCATCTGACTGGACATTCCCTCTCTCCCTGTCCATCTCCAACTGACTAGACAATCCCTCTCGCCCTGTCCATCCCCAACTGACTGGACAATACCTCTCTGCCTGTCCATCTCCAACTGACTGGACAATCCCTCTCTGCCTGTCCATCTCCAACGGACCGGAAAATACCTCTCTCCCTGTCCATCTCCAACAGACTGTACAATCCCTTTCTCCCTGTCCATCTCCAACTGACTGGACAATCCCTCTCTCCCTGTCCTTCTCCAACTGATTGGACAATCCCTCTCCCCCTGTCCATCACCAACTGACTGTACAATCCCTCTCTCCCTGTCCATCTCCAACTGACTGGACAATCTCTCTCTCCCTGTCCATCTCCAACTGATTGGACAATCCCTCTCCCCCTATCCTTCTCCAGCTGACTGGACAATCCCTCTCTCCCTGTCCATTTGCAACTGACTGGACAATCCCTCTCTCCCTGTCCATCTCCAACTGATGGGACAATCCCTCTCCCGCTATCCATCTCCAGCTGACTGGACAATCCCTCTCTCCCTGTCCATCTCCAACTGACTGCAGGATCCCTCAAACCCTGTCCATCTCCAACCGATTGGACAATCCTATCTCCCTGTCCATCTCCAACCAACAGGATATTCCTTCTCTCCCTGACCATCACCAACCAACGGGACAATCCCTCTCTCCCTGTCCATCTCCATCTGACTGGACATTCCCTCTCTCCCTGTCCATCTCCAACTGACTAGACAATCCCTCTCGCCCTGTCCATCCCCAACTGACTGGACAATACCTCTCTGCCTGTCCATCTCCAACTGACTCGAAAATCCCTCTCTGCCTGTCCATCTCCAACGGACCGGAAAATACCTCTCTCCCTGTCCATCTCCAACAGACTGTACAATCCCTTTCTCCCTGTCCATCTCCAACTGACTGGACAATCCCTCTCTCCCTGTCCTTCTCCAACTGATTGGACAATCCCTCTCCCCCTGTCCATCTCCAACTGACTGTACAATCCCTCTCTCCCTGTCCATCTCCAACTGACTGGACAATCCCTCTCTCCCTGTCCATCTCCAACTGATTGGACAATCCCTCTCCCCCTATCCTTCTCCAGCTGACTGGACAATCCCTTTCTCCCTGTCCATTTGCAACTGACTGGACAATCCCTCTCTCCCTGTTCATCTCCAAACTGTTTGGACAATCCCTCTCCCCCTATCCATCTCCAGCTGACTGGACAATCCCTCTCTCCCTATCCATTTGCAACTGACTGGACAATACCTCTCTGCCTGTCCATCTCCAACTGACTGGACAATCCCTCTCTCCCTGTACATCTCCAACCGACTGGACAATCCCTCTCTCCCTGTACAAATGACTGGACAATCCCTCTCTCCCTTTCCAATTCCAACTGACTGGACAATCCCGCTCTCCCTGTCCATCTCCAACTGACCGGACAATCCCTCTCCCCCTGACCATCTCCAACCAATGGGACAAACCCTGTCTGCCTGTCCATCTCCAACTGACTCGACAATCCCTCTCTCCCTGTCCATCTCCAACCAACGGGACAATCTCTCTCTCCCAGTCCATCTCCAACTGACTGCATGATCCCTCACTGCCTGTCCATCGCCAACCGACTGGTCAATCCCTCTCTCCCTGTCCATCTGCAACTGAATGGACAATTCCTCTCTGCCTGTCCATCTCCAACTGACTGGACAATCCCTCTCTCCCTCTTCATCTCCAACTTATTGGACAATCCTTCTCCCCCTGTCCATCTCCAACTGACTAGACAATCCCTCTCTCCCTGTCTATCTCCACCTGACTGGACAATTCCTCTCTCCCTGTCCATCTGCAACTGACTGGACAATCTCTCTCTGCCTGTCCATCTCCAACCAACTGGACAATCCCTCTCTCCCTGTCTATCTCCAACTGACTGGATAATCCCTCTCTCCCTGTCCATTTCCAACTGACTGGTCACTCTCTCTCTCTCTCTGTCCATCTCCATCTGACTGGACAATCCTCTCTCCTTGTTCATCTCCAGCTGACTGGACAATCCCTCTCTCCCTGTCCATCTCCAACTGACTGCACGATCCCTCACAGCCTGTCCATCTCCAACCGATTGGACAATCCTATCTCCCTGTCCATCTCCAACCAACAGGATAATCCTTCTCTCCCTGACCATCACCAACCAACGGGACAATCCCTCTCTCCCTGTCCATCTCCATCTGACTGGACATTCCCTCTCTCCCTGTCCATCTCCAACTGACTAGACAATCCCTCTCGCCCTGTCCATCCCCAACTGATTGGACAATACCACTCTGCCTGTCCATCTCCAACTGACTGGACAATCCCTCTCTGCCTGTCCATCTCCAACGGACCGGAAAATACCTCTCTCCCTGTCCATCTCCAACAGACTGTACAATCCCTTTCTCCCTGTCCATCTCCAACTGACTGGACAATCCCTCTCTCCCTGTCCTTCTCCAACTGATTGGAAAATCCCTCTCCCCCTGTCCATCTCCAACTGACTGTACAATCCCTCTCTCCCTGTCCATCTCCAACTGACTGGACAATCCCTCTCTCCCTGTCCATCTCCAACTGATTGGACAATCCCTCTCCCCCCATCCTTCTCCAGCTGACTGGACAATCCCTCTCTCCCTGTCCATTTGCAACTGACTGGACAATCCCTCTCTCCCTGTCCATCTCCAACTGATTGGACAATCCCTCTCCCCCTATCCATCTCCAGCTGACTGGACAATCCCTCTCTCCCTGTCCATTTGCAACTGACTGGACAATACCTCTCTGCCTGTCCATCTCCAACTGACTGGACAATCCCTCTCTCCCTGTACCTCTCCAACCGACTGGACAATCCCTCTCTCCCTGTACAAATGACTGGACAATCCCTCTCTCCCTTTCCAACTCCAACTGACTGGACAATCCCGCTCTCCCTGTCCATCTCCAACTGACCGGACAATCCCTCTCCCCCTGACCATCTCCAACCAACTGGACAAACCCTGTCTGCCTGTCCATCTCCAACTGACTCGACAATCCCTCTCTCCCTGTCCATCTCCAACTGACTAGACAATCCCTCTCTGCCTGTCCATCTCCAACTAACTGGACAATACATCTCTGCCTGTCCATCTCCAGCTTACTGAGCAATCCCTGTCTCCCTGTCCATCTCCAGGTGACCAGAGGCTTCCTCTCTCCCTGTCCATCACCAAGTGACTGGGCAATCCCTCTCTTGCTGTCCATCTACAGATAACTGGACAATCCCTCTCTCCCTGTCCATCTCCAACTTACTGGCAATCCAGTTTCCCTGTTCATCTCCAACCGACTGGACAATCCTTCTCTCCCTGTCCATCTCCAACTGACTGGACAATCCTCTCTCCCTGTTCATCTCCAGCTGACTGGACAATCCCTCTCTCCCTGTCCATCTCCAACTGACTGCACGATCCCTCAAACCCTGTCCATCTCCAACCGATTGGACAATCCTATCTCCCTGTCCATCTCCAACCAACAGGATAATCCTTCTCTCCCAGACCATCACCAACCAACGGGACAATCCCTCTCTCCCTGTCCATCTCCATCTGACTGGACATTCCCTCTATTCCCTGTCCATCTCCAACTGACTAGACAATCCCTCTCGCCCTGTCCATCTCCAACGGACCGGAAAATACCTCTCTCCCTGTCCATCTCCAACAGACTGTACAATCCCTCTCTCCCTGTTGTTCTCCAACTGATTGGACAATCCCTCTCGCCCTGTCCATCCCCAACTGACTGGACAATAACTCTCAGCCTGTCGATCTCCAACTGACTGGACAATCCCTCTCTGCCTGTCCATCTCCAACGGACCGGAAAATACCTCTCTCCCTCTCCATCTCCAACAGACTGTACAATCCCTCTCTCCCTGTTCTTCTCCAACTGATTGGACAATCCCTCTCGCCCTGTCCATCCCCAACTGACTGGACAATAACTCTCAGCCTGTCCATCTCCAACTGACTGGACAATCCCTCTCTGCCTGTCCATCTCCAACGGACCGGAAAATACCTCTCTCCCTGTCCATCTCCAACTGACTGGACAATCCCTCTCTCCCTGTCCTTCTCCAACTGATTGGACAATCCCTCTCCCCCTGTCCATCTCCAACTGACTGTACAATCCCTCTCTCCCTGTCCATCTCCAACTGAATGGACAATCCCTTTCTCCCTGTCCATCTCCAACTGATTAGACAATCCCTCTCCCCCTATCCTTCTCCAGCTGACTGGACAATCCCTCTCTCCCTGTCCATTTGCAACTGACTGGACAATTCCTCTCTCCCTGTCCATCTCCAACTGATTGGACAATCCCTCTCCCCCTATCCATCTCCAGCTGACTGGACAATCCCTCTCTCTCTATCCATTTGCAACTGACTGGACAATACCTCTCTGCCTGTCCATCTCCAACTGACTGGACAATCCCTCTCTCCCTGTACATCTCCAACCGACTGGACAATCCCTCTCTCCCTGTACAAATGACTGGACAATCCCTCTCTCCCTTTCCAACTCCAACTGACTGGACAATCCCGCTCTCCGTGTCCATCTCCAACTGACCGGACAATCCCTCTCCCCCTGACCATCTCCAACCAACGGGACAAACCCTGTCTGCCTGTCCATCTCCAACGGACTCGACAATCCCTCTCTCCCTGTCCATCTCCAACTGACTGGACAATCCCTCTCTGCCTGTCCATCTCCTACTAACTGGACAATACATCTCTGCCTGTCCATCTCCAGCTTACTGAACAATCCCTCTCTCCCTGTCCATCTCCAGGTGACCAGAGACTTCCTCTCTCCCTGTCCATCACCAAGTGACTGGACAATCCCTCTCTTGCTGTCCATCTACAGATAACTGGACAATCCCTCTCTCCCTGTCCATCTCCAACTTACTGGCAATCCAGTTTCCCTGTTCATCTCCAACCGACTGGACTATCCTTCTCTCCCTGACCATCTCCAACCAACTGGACAATCCCTCTCTGCTTGTCCATTTCTAACTGACTGGACAATCCCTCTCTCCCTGTCCATCTCCAACCGACTGGACAATCCTTCTCTCCCTGACCATCTCCAACCACCTGGACAACCCCTCTCTGCCTGTCCATCTCCAACTGACTGTACAATTCCTCTCTCCGTGTCCATCTCCACCTGACAGGACAATTCCTCTCTCCTTGTCCATCTCCAACTGACTGGACAATACCTCTCTCGCTGTCCATCTGCAACTGACTGGACAATCCCTCTCTCCCTGTCCATCTCCAACCAACTGGACAATCCCTCTCTCTCTGTCCATCTCCAACTGACGGGACAATTCCTCTCTCCCTGTCCAGCTCCAACTGACTGGACAATCCTCTCTCCCTGTTCATCTCCAGCTGACTGGACAATCCCTCTCTCCCTGTCCATCTCCAACTGAATAGGCAATCCTTCGTTTCCTGTCCATCTCCAACCAACGGGACAATCTCTCTCTCCCAGTCCATCTCCAACTGACTGCATGATCCCTCACTGCCTGTCCATCTCCAACCGACTGGTCAATCCCTCTCTCCCTGTCCATCTGCAACTGACTGGACAATTCCTCTCTGCCTGTCCATCTCCAACTGACTGGACAATCCCTCTCTCCCTCTTCATCTCCAACTTATTGGACAATCCTTCTCCCCCTGTCCATCTCCAACTGACTAGACAATCCCTCTCTCCCTGTCCATCTCCACCTGACTGGACAATTCCTCTCTCCCTGTCCATCTCCAACTGACTGGACAATCCTCTCTCCCTGTTCATCTCCAGCTGACTGGACAATCCCTCTCTCCCTGTCCATCTCCAACCGACTGCACGATCCCTCACTGCCTGTCCATCTCCAACCGATTGGACAATCCTTTCTCCCTGTCCATCTCCAACCTACAGGATAATCCTTCTCTCCCTGACCATCACCAACCAACGGGACAATCCCTCTCTCCCTGTCCATCTCCATCTGACTGGACATTCCCTCTCTCCCTGTCCATCTCCAACTGACTAGACAATCCCTCTCGCCCTGTCCATCCCCAACTGTCTGGTCATGCCCTCTCGCCCTGTCCCTCTCTAACTGACTGGACAACCCCTCTCTCTCTGGCCATCTCCAACTGACTGGACAATACCTCTCTGCCTGTCCATCTCCAACTGACTGGACAATCCCTCTCTCCCTGTCCATCTCCAACTGACTGGACAATCCCTCTCTGCCTGTCCATCTCCAACTAACTGGACAATACATCTCTGCCTGTCCATCTCCAACCAACTGGACAATCCCTCTCTCCTTGTCCATCTCCAACTGACTGGACAATCCCTCTCTCGCTGTCCATCTCCAACTGACTGGACAATCCCTCTCTCGCTGTCCATCTCCAACTGACTGGACAATTCCTCTCTGCCTGTCCATCTCCAACTGACGGAACAATCCCTCTCTCCCTCTTCATCTCCAACTTCTTGGACAATCCCTCTCCCCCTGTCCATCTCCAACTGACTAGACAATCCCTCTCTCCCTGTCCATCTCCACCTGACTGGACAATTCCTCTCTCCCTGTCCAACTGCAACTGACTGGACAATCTCTCTCTGCCTGTCCATCTCCAACCAACTGGACAATCCCTCTCTCCCTGTCTATCTCCAACTGACTGGACAATCCCTCTCTCCCTGTCCATTTCCAACTGACTGGTCACTCTCTCTCTCTCTCTGTCCATCTCCAACTGACTGGACAATCCTCTTTCCCTGTTCATCTCCAACTGACTAGACAATCCCTCTCGCCCTGTCCATCCCCAACTGTATGGACATTCCCTCTCGCCATGTCCATCTCTAACTGACGGGACAACCCCTCTCTCTCCAGCCATTTCCAACTGACTGGACAATACCTCTCTCCCTGTCCATCTCCAACTGACTGGACAATCACTCTCTGCCTGTCCATCTCCAACGGACCGGAAAATACCTCTCACCCTGTATATCTCCAACAGACTGTACAATCCCTCTCTCCCTGTCCATTTCCAACTGACTGGTCACGATCTCTCTCTCTCAGTCCATCTCCAACGGACTAGACAATCCTTCTCTTCCTGTCCATCTCCAACCAACGGGACAATCCCTCTCTCCCTGTCCATCTCCAACTGACTGCACGATCCCTCACTGCCTGTCCATCTCCAACCGACTGGACAATCCTATCTCCCTGTCCATCTCCAACCAACAGGATAATCCTTCTCTCCCGGACCATCACCAACCAACGGGACAATCCCTCTCTCCCTGTCCATCTCCATCTGACTGTACATACCCTCTCTCCCTGTCCATCTCCAACTGACTGGACAATCCCTCTCTCCCTGTCCATCTCCAACCGAGTGGGCAATCCCTCTCTCCCTGTACATCTCCAACCGACTGGACAATCCCTCTCTCCCTGTACAAATGACTGGACAATCCCTCTCTCCCTTTCCAACTCCAACTGACTGGACAATCCCGCTCTCACTGTCCATCTCCAACTGACCGGACAATCCCTCACCCCCTGACCATCTCCAACCAACTGGACAAACCCTGTCTGCCTGTCCATCTCCAACTGACTCGACAATCCCTCTCTCCCTGTCCATCTCCAACTGACTAAAGAATCCCTCTCTGACTGTCCATCTCCAACTAACTGGACAATACATCTCTGCCTGTCCATCTCCAGCTTACTGAGCAATCCGTGTCTCCCTGTCCATCTCCAGGTGACCAGAGACTTCCTCTCTCCCTGTCCATCACCAAGTGACTGGACAATCCCTCTCTTGCTGTCCATCTACAGTTAACTGGACAATCCCTCTCTCCCTGTCCATCTCCAACTTACTGGCAATCCAATTTCCCTGTTCATCTCCAACCGACTGGACAATCCTTCTCTCCCGGACCATCTCCAACCAACTGGACAGTCCCTCTCTGTCTGTCCATCTCTAACTGACTGGACAATCCCTCTCTCCCTGTCCATCTCCAACCGAGTGGGCAATCCCTCTCTCCCTGTCTATCTCCAATTGATTGCACAATCCCTCTCCCCCTGTCCATCTCCGACTGACAGGACAATCCCTCTCTTGCTCTCCATCTACAGATAACTGGACAATCCCTCTCTCCCTGTCCATCTCCAACTGACTGGACAATCCAGTTTCCCTCTTCATCTCCAACCGACTGGACAATCCTTCTCTCCCTGACCATCTCCAACCAACTGGACAATCCCTCTCTGCCTGTCCATCTCCAACTGACTGGACAATTCCTCTCTCCCTGTCCATCTGCAACTGATTGGACAATCCCTCTCTGCCTGTCCATCTCCAACCATCTGGACAATCCCTCTCTCCTTGTCTATCTCCAACTGACTGGACAATCCCTCTCTCCCTGTCCATTTCCAACTGACTGGTCACTCTCTCTCTCTGTCCAGCTCCAACTGACTGGACAATCCCTCTCTCCCTGTCCATCTCCAACTGACTAGACAATCCCTCTCTGCCTGTCCATCTCCAACTAACAGGACAATACATCTCTGCCTGTCCATCTCCAGCTTACTGAGCAATGCCCATCTCCCTGTCCATCTCCAGGTGACCAGAGACTTTCTCTCTCCCTGTCCATCACCAAGTGACTGGGCAATCCCTCTCTTGCTGTCCATCTACAGATAACTGGACAATCCCTCTCTCCCTGTCCACCTCCAACTTACTGGGAATCCAGTTTCCCTGTTTGATCTCCAACCGACTGGACAATCCTTCTCTCCCTGTCCATCTTCAACTGACTGGACAATCCTCTCTCCCTGTTCATCTCCAGCTGACTGGACAATCCCTATCTCCCTGTCCATCTCCAACTGACTGCACGATCCCTCACAGCCTGTCCATCTCCAACCGATTGGGCAATCCTATCTCCCTGTCCATCTCCAACCAACAGGATAATCCTTCTCTCCCTGACCATCACCAACCAATGGGACAATCCCTCTCTCCCTGTCCATCTCCATCTGACAGGACATTCCCTCTCTCCCTGTCCATCTCCAACTGACTAGACAATCCCTCTCACCCTGTCCATCCCCAACTGACTGGACAATACCTCTCTGCCTGTCCATCTCCAACGGACCGGAAAATACCTCTCTCCCTGTCCATCTCCAACAGACGGTACAATCCCTTTCTCCCTGTCCATCTCCAACTGACTGGACAATCCCTCTCTTCCTGTCCTTCTCCAACTGATTGGACAATCCCTCTCCCCCTGTCCATCTCCAACTGACTGTACAATCCCTCTCTCCCTGTCCATCTCCAACTGACTGGACAATCCCTCTCTCCCTGACCATCTCCAACTGATTGGACAATCCCTCTCCCCCTATCCTTCTCCAGCTGACTGGACAATCCCTCTCTCCCTGTCCATTTGCAACTGACTGGACAATCCCTCTCTCCCTGTCCATCTCCAAACTGTTTGGACAATCCCTCTCCCCCTATCCATCTCCAGCTGACTGGACAATCCCTCTCTCCCTATCTATTTGCAACTGACTGGACAATACCTCTCTGCCTGTCCATCTCCAACTGACTGGACAATCCCTCTCTCCCTGTACATCTCCAACCGACTGGACAATCCCTCTCTCCCTGTACAAATGACTGGACAATCCCTCTCTCCCTTTCCAACTCCAACTGACTGGACAATCCCGCTCTCCCTGTCCATCTCCAACTGACCGGACAATCCCTCTCCCCCTGACCATCTCCAACCAACGGGACAAACCCTGTCTGCCTGTCCATCTCCAACTGACTCGACAATCCCTCTCTCCCTGTCCATCTACAACCAACGACACAATCTCTCTCTCCCAGTCCATCTCCAACTGACTGCATGATCCCTCACTGCCTGTCCATCTCGAACGGACTGGTCAATCCCTCTCTCCCTGTCCATTTGCAACTGAATGGACAATTCCTCTCTGCCTGTCCATCTCCAACTGACTGGACAATCCCTCTCTCCCTCTTCATCTCCAACTTATTGGACAATCCTTCTCCCCCTGTCCATCTCCAACTGACTAGACAATCCCTCTCTCCCTGTCCATCTCCACCTGACTGGACAATTCCTCTCTCCCTGTCCATCTGCAACTGACTGGACAATCTCTCTCTGTCTGTCCATCTCCAACCAACTGGACAATCCCTCTCTCCCTGTCTATCTCCAACTGACTGGACAATCCCTCTCTCCCTGTCCATTTCCAACTGACTGGTCACTCTCTCTCTCTCTCTGTCCATCTCCATCTGACTTGACAATCCTCTCTCCCTGTTCATCTCCAGCTGACTGGACAATCCCTCTCTCCCTGTCCATCTCCAACTGACTAGACAATCCCTCTCTGCCTGTCCATCTCCAACTAACTGGAAAATACATCTCTGCCTGTCCATCTCCAGCTTACTGAGCAATCCCTGTCTCCCTGTCCATCTCCAGGTGACCAGAGACTTCCTCTCTCCCTGTCCATCACCAAGTGACTGGGCAATCCGTCTCTTGCTGTCCATCTACAGATAACTGGACAATCCCTCTCACCCTGTCCATCTCCAACTTACTGGCAATCCAGTTTCCCTGTTCATCTCCAACCGACTGGACAATCCTTCTCTCCCTGTCCATCTCCAGCTGACTGGACAATCCTCTCTCCCTGTTCATCTCCAGCTGACTGGACAATCCCTCTCTCCCTGTCCATCTCCAACTGACTGCACGATCCCTCACAGCCTGTCCATCTCCAACCGATTGGACAATCCTATCTCCCTGTCCATCTCCAACCAACAGGATAATCCTTCTCTCCCTGACCATCACCAACCAACGGGACAATCCCACTCTCCCTGTCCATCTCCATCTGACTGGACATTCCCTCTCTCCCTGTCCATCTCCAACTGACTAGACAATCCCTCTCGCCCTGTCCATCCCCAACTGACTGGACAATACCTCTCTGCCTGTCCATCTCCAACAGACTGTACAATCCCTTTCTCCCTGTCCATCTCCAACTGACTGGACAATCCCTCTCTCCCTGTCCTTCTCCAACTGATTGGACAATCCCTCTCCCCCTGTCCATCTCCGACTGACTGTTCAATCACTCTCTCCCTGTCCATCTCCAACTGACTGGACAATCCCTTTCTCCCTGTCCATCTCCAACTGACTGGACAATCCCTCTCTCCCTGTCCTTCTCCAACTGATTGGACAATCCCTCTCCCCCTGTCCATCTCCGACTGACTGTTCAATCACTCTCTCCCTGTCCATCTCCAACTGACTGGACAATCCCTCTCTCCCTTTCCAACTCCAACTGACTGGACAATCCCGCTCTCCCTGTCCATCTCCAACTGACCGGACAATCCCTCTCCCCCTGACCATCTCCAACCAACTGGACAAACCCTGTCTGCCTGTCCATCTCCAACTTACTGGCAATCCAATTTCCCTGTTCATCTCCAACCGACTGGACAATCCTTCTCTCCCTGACCATCTCCAACCAACTGGACAGTCCCTCTCTGCCTGTCCATCTCTAACTGACTGGACAATCCCTCTCTCCCTGTCCATCTCCAATTGATTGCACAATCCCTCTCCCCCTGTCCATCTCCGACTGACTGGACAATCCCTCTCTTGCTCTCCATCTACAGATAACTGGACAATCCCTCTCTCCCTGTCCATCTCCAACTGACTGGACAATCCTTCTCTCCCTGACCATCTCCAACCAACTTGACAATCCGTCTCTGCCTGTCCATCTCCAACTGACTGGACAATTCCTCTCTCCCTGGCCATATCCACCTGACTGGACAATTCCTCTCTCCCTGTCCATCTGCAACTGACTGGACAATCCCTCTCTGCCTGTCCATCTCCAACCATCTGGACAATCCCTCTCTCCTTGTCTATCTCCAACTGACTGGACAATCCCTCTCTCCCTGTCCATTTCCAACTGACTGGTCATTCTCTCTCTCTGTCCAGCTCCAACTGACTGGACAATCCCTCTCTCCCTGTCCATCTCCAACTGACTAGACAATCCCTCTCTGCCTGTCCATCTCCAACTAACAGGACAATACATCTCTGCCTGTCCATCTCCAGCTTACTGAGCAATCCCTATCTCCCTGTCCATCTCCAGGTGACCAGAGACTTCCTCTCTCCCTGTCCATCACCAAGTGACTGGGCAATCCCTCTCTTGCTGTCCATCTACAGATAACTGGACAATCCATCTCTCCCTGTCCACCTCCAACTTACTGGCAATCCAGTTTCCCTGTTCATCTCCAACCGACTGGACAATCCTTCTCTCCCTGTCCATCTCCAACTGACTGGACAATCCTCTCTCCCTGTTCATCTCCAGCTGACTGGACAATCCCTCTCTCCCTGTCCATCTCCAACTGACTGCACGATCCCTCACAGCCTGTCCATCTCCAACCGACTGGACAATCCTATCTCCCTGTCCATCTCCAACCAACAGGATAATCCTACTCTAACTGACCATCACCAACCAACGGGACAATCCCTCTCTCCCTGTCCATCTCCATCTGACTGGACAATCCCTCTCTCCCTGTCCATCCCCAACTGACTGGACAATACCTCTCTGCCTGTCCATCTCCACCTGACTGGACAATCCCTCCCTGCCTGTCCATCTCCAACGGACCGGAAAATACCTCTCTCCCTGTCCATCTCCAACAGACTGTACAATCCCTTTCTCCCTGTCCATCTCCAACTGACTGGACAATCCCTCTCTCCCTGTCCTTCTCCAACTGATTGGACAATCCCTCTCCCCCTGTCCATCTCCAACTGACTGTACAATCCCTCTCTCCCTGTCCATCTCCAATGACTGGACAATCCCTCTCTCCCTGTCCATCTAAAACTGATTGGACAATCCTTTCTCCCCCTATCCTTCTCCAGCTGACTGGACAATCCCTCTCTCCCTGTACATCACCAAACGACTGGGCAATCCCTCTCTCCCTGTACAAATGACTGGACAATCCCTCTCTCCCTTTCCAACTCCAACTGACTGGACAATCCCGCTCTCCCTGTCCATCTCCAACTGACCGGACAATCCCTCTCCCCCTGACCATCTCCAACCAACTGGACAAACCCTGTCTGCCTGTCCATCTCCAACTGACTCGACAATCCCTCTCTCCCTGTCCATCTCCACTGACTAGACAATCCCTCTCTGCCTGTCCATCTCCAACTAACTGGACAATACATCTCTGCCTGTCCATCTCCAGCTTACAGAGCAATCCCTGTCTCCCTGTCCATCTCCAGGTGACCAGAGACTTCCTCTCTCCCTGTCCATCACCAAGTGCCTGGACAATCCCTCTCTTGCTGTCCATCTACAGATAACTGGACAATCCCTCTCTCCCTGTCGATCTCCAACTTACTGGCAATTCAGTTTCCCTGTTCATCTCCAACCGACTGGACAATCCTTCTCTCCCTGTCCATCTCCAACTGACTGGACAATCCTCTCTCCCTGTTCATCTCCAGCTGACTGGACAATCCCTCTCTCCCCGTCCATCTCCAACTGACTGCACGATCCCTCACAGCCTGTCCATCTCCAACCGATTGGACAATCCTATCTCCCTGTCCATCTCCAACCAACAGGATAATCCTTCTCTCCCTGACCATCACCAACCAACGGGACAATCCCTCTCTCCCTGTCCATCTCCATCTGACTGGACATTCCCTCTCTCCCTGTCCATCTCCAACTGACTAGACAATCCCTCTCGCCCTGTCCATCCCCAACTGACTGGACAATACCTCTCTGCCTGTCCATCTCCAACTGACTGGACAATCCCTCTCTGCCTGTCCATCTCCAACGGACCGGAAAATACCTCTCTCCCTGTCCATCTCCAACAGACTGTACAATCCCTTTCTCCCTGTCCATCTCCAACTGACTGGACAATCCCTCTCTCCCTGTCCTTCTCCAACTGATTGGACAATCCCTCTCCCCCTGTCCATCTCCAACTGACTGTACAATCCCTCTCTCCCTGTCCATCTCCACCTGACTGGACAATTCCTCTCTCCCTGTCCATCTGCAACTGACTGGACAATCTCTCTCTGTCTGTCCATCTCCAACCAACTGGACAATCCCTCTCTCCCTGTCTATCTCCAACTGACTGGACAATCCCTCTCTCCCTGTCCATTTCCAACTGACTGGTCACTCTCTCTCTCTCTCTGTCCATCTCCATCTGACTGGACAATCCTCTCTCCCTGTTCATCTCCAGCTGACTGGACAATCCCTCTCTCCCTGTCCATCTCCAACTGACTAGACAATCCCTCTCTGCCTGTCCATCTCCAACTAACTGGACAATACATCTCTGCCTGTCCATCTCCAGCTTACTGAGCAATCCCTGTCTCCCTGTCCATCTCCAGGTGACCAGAGACTTCCTCTCTCCCTGTCCATCACCAAGTGACTGGGCAATCCGTCTCTTGCTGTCCATCTACAGATAACTGGACAATCCCTCTCACCCTGTCCATCTCCAACTTACTGGCAATCCAGTTTCCCTGTTCATCTCCAACCGACTGGACAATCCTTCTCTCCCTGTCCATCTCCAGCTGACTGGACAATCCTCTCTCCCTGTTCATCTCCAGCTGACTGGACAATCCCTCTCTCCCTGTCCATCTCCAACTGACTGCACGATCCCTCACAGCCTGTCCATCTCCAACCGATTGGACAATCCTATCTCCCTGTCCATCTCCAACCAACAGGATAATCCTTCTCTCCCTGACCATCACCAACCAACGGGACAATCCCACTCTCCCTGTCCATCTCCATCTGACTGGACATTCCCTCTCTCCCTGTCCATCTCCAACTGACTAGACAATCCCTCTCGCCCTGTCCATCCCCAACTGACTGGACAATACCTCTCTGCCTGTCCATCTCCAACAGACTGTACAATCCCTTTCTCCCTGTCCATCTCCAACTGACTGGACAATCCCTCTCTCCCTGTCCTTCTCCAACTGATTGGACAATCCCTCTCCCCCTGTCCATCTCCGACTGACTGTTCAATCACTCTCTCCCTGTCCATCTCCAACTGACTGGACAATCCCTCTCTCCCTGTCCATCTCCAACTGATTGGACAATCCCTCTCCCCCTATCCTTCTCCAGCTGACTGGACAATCCCTCTCTCCCTGTCCATTTGCAACTGACTGGACAATCCCTCTCTCCCTGTCCATCTCCAACTGATTGGACAATCCCTCTCCCCCTATCCATCTCCAGCTGACTGGACAATCCCTCTCTCTCTATCCATTTGCAACTGACTGGACAATACCTCTCTGCCTGTCCATCACCAAATGACTGGACAATCCCTCTCTCCCTGTACATCTCCAACCGACTGGACAATCCCTCTCTCCCTGTACAAATGACTGGACAATCCCTCTCTCCCTTTCCAACTCCAACTGACTGGACAATCCCGCTCTCCCTGTCCATCTCCAACTGACCGGACAATCCCTCTCCCCCTGACCATCTCCAACCAACTGGACAAACCCTGTCTGCCTGTCCATCTCCAACTGACTCGACAATTCCTCTCTCCCTGTCCATCTCCAACTGACTAGAGAATCCCTCTCTGACTGTCCATCTCCAACTAACTGGACAATACATCTCTGCCTGTCCATCTCCAGCTTACTGAGCAATCCCTGTCTCCCTGTCCATCTCCACGTGACCAGAGACTTCCTCTCTCCCTGTCCATCACCAAGTGACTGGACAATCCCTCTCTTGCTGTCCATCTACAGTTAACTGGACAATCCCTCTCTCCCTGTCCATCTCCAGCTTACTGGCAATCCAATTTCCCTGTTCATCTCCAACCGACTGGACAATCCTTCTCTCCCTGACCATCTCCAACCAACTGGACAGTCCCTCTCTGCCTGTCCATCTCTAACTGACTGGACAATCCCTCTCTCCTTGTCCATCTCCAATTGATTGCACAATCCCTCTCCCCCTGTCCATCTCCGACTGACTGGACAATCCCTCTCTTGCTCTCCATCTACAGATAACTGGACAATCCCTCTCTCCCTGTCCATCTCCAACTGACTGGACAATCCTTCTCTCCCTGACCATCTCCAACCAACTGGACAATCCGTCTCTGCCTGTCCATCTCCAACTGACTGGACAATTCCTCTCTCCCTGGCCATATCCACCTGACTGGACAATTCCTCTCTCCCTGTCCATCTGCAACTGACTGGACAATCCCTCTCTGCCTGTCCATCTCCAACCATCTGGACAATCCCTCTCTCCTTGTCTATCTCCAACTGACTGGACAATCCCTCTCTCCCTGTCCATTTCCAACTGACTGGTCATTCTCTCTCTCTGTCCAGCTCCAACTGACTGGACAATCCCTCTCTCCCTGTCCATCTCCAACTGACTAGACAATCCCTCTCTGCCTGTCCATCTCCAACTAACAGGACAATACATCTCTGCCTGTCCATCTCCAGCTTACTGAGCAATCCCTATCTCCCTGTCCATCTCCAGGTGACCAGAGACTTCCTCTCTCCCTGTCCATCACCAAGTGACTGGGCAATCCCTCTCTTGCTGTCCATCTACAGATAACTGGACAATCCATCTCTCCCTGTCCACCTCCAATTTACTGGCAATCCAGTTTCCCTGTTCATCTCCAACCGACTGGACAATCCTTCTCTCCCTGTCCATCTCCAACTGACTGGACAATCCTCTCTCCCTGTTCATCTCCAGCTGACTGGACAATCCCTCTCTCCCTGTCCATCTCCAACTGACTGCACGATCCCTCACAGCCTGTCCATCTCCAACCGACTGGACAATCCTATCTCCCTGTCCATCTCCAACCAACAGGATAATCCTACTCTAACTGACCATCACCAACCAACGGGACAATCCCTCTCTCCCTGTCCATCTCCATCTGACTGGACAATCCCTCTCTCCCTGTCCATCCCCAACTGACTGGACAATACCTCTCTGCCTGTCCATCTCCACCTGACTGGACAATCCCTCCCTGCCTGTCCATCTCCAACGGACCGGAAAATACCTCTCTCCCTGTCCATCTCCAACAGACTGTACAATCCCTTTCTCCCTGTCCATCTCCAACTGACTGGACAATCCCTCTCTCCCTGTCCTTCTCCAACTGATTGGACAATCCCTCTCCCCCTGTCCATCTCCAACTGACTGTACAATCCCTCTCTCCCTGTCCATCTCCAATGACTGGACAATCCCTCTCTCCCTGTCCATCTAAAACTGATTGGACAATCCTTTCTCCCCCTATCCTTCTCCAGCTGACTGGACAATCCCTCTCTCCCTGTACATCACCAAACGACTGGGCAATCCCTCTCTCCCTGTACAAATGACTGGACAATCCCTCTCTCCCTTTCCAACTCCAACTGACTGGACAATCCCGCTCTCCCTGTCCATCTCCAACTGACCGGACAATCCCTCTCCCCCTGACCATCTCCAACCAACTGGACAAACCCTGTCTGCCTGTCCATCTCCAACTGACTCGACAATCCCTCTCTCCCTGTCCATCTCCACTGACTAGACAATCCCTCTCTGCCTGTCCATCTCCAACTAACTGGACAATACATCTCTGCCTGTCCATCTCCAGCTTACTGAGCAATCCCTGTCTCCCTGTCCATCTCCAGGTGACCAGAGACTTCCTCTCTCCCTGTCCATCACCAAGTGACTGGACAATCCCTCTCTTGCTGTCCATCTACAGATAACTGGACAATCCCTCTCTCCCTGTCCATCTCCAACTTACTGGCAATTCAGTTTCCCTGTTCATCTCCAACCGACTGGACAATCCTTCTCTCCCTGTCCATCTCCAACTGACTGGACAATCCTCTCTCCCTGTTCATCTCCAGCTGAGTGGACAATCCCTCTCTCCCCGTCCATCTCCAACTGACTGCACGATCCCTCACAGCCTGTCCATCTCCAACCGATTGGACAATCCTATCTCCCTGTCCATCTCCAACCAACAGGATAATCCTTCTCTCCCTGACCATCACCAACCAACGGGACAATCCCTCTCTCCCTGTCCATCTCCATCTGACTGGACATTCCCTCTCTCCCTGTCCATCTCCAACTGACTAGACAATCCCTCTCGCCCTGTCCATCCCCAACTGACTGGACAATACCTCTCTGCCTGTCCATCTCCAACTGACTGGACAATCCCTCTCTGCCTGTCCATCTCCAACGGACCGGAAAATACCTCTCTCCCTGTCCATCTCCAACAGACTGTACAATCCCTTTCTCCCTGTCCATCTCCAACTGACTGGACAATCCCTCTCTCCCTGTCCTTCTCCAACTGATTGGACAATCCCTCTCCCCCTGTCCATCTCCAACTGACTGTACAATCCCTCTCTCCCTGTCCATCTCCAACTGACTGGACAATCCCTCTCTCCCTGTCCATCTCCAACTGATTGGACAATCCCTCTCCCCCTATCCTTCTCCAGCTGACTGGACAATCCCTCTCTCCCTGTCCATTTGCAACTGACTGGACAATCCCTCTCTCCCTGTCCATCTCCAAACAGTTTGGACAATCCCTCTCCCCCTATCCATCTCCAGCTGACTGGACAATCCCTCTCTCCCTATCCATTTGCAACTGACTGGACAATACCTCTCTGCCTTTCCATCTCCAACTGACTGGACAATCCCTCTCCCCCTATCCATCTCCAGCTGACTGGACAATCCCTCTCTCTCTATCCATTTGCAACTGACTGGACAATACCTCTCTGCCTGTCCATCTCCAACTGACTGGACAATCCCTCTCTGCCTGTCCATCTCCAACGGACCGGAAAATACCTCTCTCCCTGTCCATCTCCAACAGACTGTACAATCCCTTTCTCCCTGTCCATCTCCAACTGACTGGACAATCCCTCTCTCCCTGTCCTTCTCCAACTGATTGGACAATCCCTCTCCCCCTGTCCATCTCCAACTGACTGTACAATCCCTCTCTCCCTGTCCATCTCCAACTGACTGGACAATCCCTCTCTCCCTGTCCATCTCCAACTGATTGGACAATCCCTCTCCCCCTATCCTTCTCCAGCTGACTGGACAATCCCTCTCTCCCTGTCCATTTGCAACTGACTGGACAATCCCTCTCTCCCTGTCCATCTCCAAACAGTTTGGACAATCCCTCTCCCCCTATCCATCTCCAGCTGACTGGACAATCCCTCTCTCCCTATCCATCTCCAACTGACTGGACAATCCCTCTCCCCCTATCCATCTCCAGCTGACTGGACAATCCCTCTCGCTCTATCCATTTGCAACTGACTGGACAATACCTCTCTGCCTGTCCATCTCCAACTGACTGGACAATCCCTCTCTCCCTGTACATCTCCAACCGACTGGACAATCCCTCTCTCCCTGTACAAATGACTGGACAATCCCTCTCTCCCTGTCCAACTCCAACTGACTGGACAATCCCGCTCTCCGCGTCCATCTCCAACTGACCGGACAATCCCTCTCCCCCTGACCATCTCCAACCAACGGGACAAACCCTGTCTGCCTGTCCATCTCCAACGGACTCGACAATCCCTCTCTCCCTGTCCATCTCCACTCACTGGACAATCCCTCTCTGCCTGTCCATCTCCAACTAACTGGACAATACATCTCTGCCTGTCAATCTCCAGCTTACTGAACAATCCCTCTCTCCCTGTCCATCTCCAGGTGACCAGAGACTTCCTCTCTCCCTGTCCATCACCAAGTGACTGGACAATCCCTCTCTTGCTGTCCATCTACAGATAACTGGACAATCCCTCTCTCCCTGTCCATCTCCAACTTACTGGCAATCCAGTTTCCCTGTTCATCTCCAACCGACTGGACTATCCTTCTCTCCCTGACCATCTCCAACCAACTGGACAATCCCTCTCTGCTTGTCCATTTCTAACTGACTGGACAATCCCTCTCTCCCTGTCCATCTCCAACCGAGTGGGCAATCCCTCTCTCCCTGTCTATCTCCAATTCATTGCACAATCCCTCTCCCCCTGTCCATCTCCAACTGACTGGACAATCCCTCTCTTGCTCTCCATCTACAGATAACTGGACAATCCCTCTCTCCCTGTCCATCTCCAACCGACTGGACAATCCTTCTCTCCCTGACCATCTCCAACCAACTGGACAACCCCTCTCTGCCTGTCCATCTCCAACTGACTGTACAATTCCTCTCTCCGTGTCCATCTCCACCTGACAGGACAATTCCTCTCTCCTTGTCCATCTCCAACTGACTGGACAATACCTCTCTCGCTGTCCATCTGCAACTGACTGGACAATCCCTCTCTCCCTGTCCATCTCCAACCAACTGGACAATCCCTCTCTCCCTGTCCATCTCCAACTGACTGGACAATTCCTCTCTCCCTGTCCAGCTCCAACTGACTGGACAATCCTCTCTCCCTGTTCATCTCCAGCTGACTGGACAATCCCTCTCTCCCTGTCCATCTCCAACTGAATAGGCAATCCTTCGCTTCCTGTCCATCTCCAACCAACGGGACAATCTCTCTCTCCCAGTCCATCTCCAACTGACTGCATGATCCCTCACTGCCTGTCCATCTCCAACCGACTGGTCAATCCCTCTCTCCCTGTCCATCTGCAACTGACTGGACAATTCCTCTCTGCCTGTCCATCTCCAACTGACTGGACAATCCCTCTCTCCCTCTTCATCTCCAACTTATTGGACAATCCTTCTGCCCCTGTCCATCTCCAACTGACTAGACAATCCCTCTCTCCCTGTCCATCTCACCTGACTGGACAATTCCTCTCTCCCTGTCCATCTCCAACTGACTGGACAATCCCTCTCTCCCTGTCCATCTCCAACTGACTAGACAATCCCTCTCGCCCTGTCCATCCCCAACTGACTGGACAATACCTCTCTGCCTGTCCATCTCCAACTGACTGGACAATCCCTCTCTGCCTGTCCATCTCCAACGGACCGGAAAATACCTCTCTCCCTGTCCATCTCCAACAGACTGTACAATCCCTTTCTCCCTGTCCATCTCCAACTGACTGGACAATCCCTCTCTCCCTGTCCTTCTCCAACTGATTGGACAATCCCTCTCCCCCTGTCCATCTCCAACTGACTGTACAATCCCTCTCTCCCTGTCCATCTCCAACTGACTGGACAATCCCTCTCTCCCTGTCCATCTCCAACTGACTGGACAATCCCTCTCCCCCTATCCATCTCCAGCTGACTGGACAATCCCTCTCGCTCTATCCATTTGCAACTGACTGGACAATACCTCTCTGCCTGTCCATCTCCAACTGACTGGACAATCCCTCTCTCCCAATACATCTCCAACCGACTGGACAATCCATCTCTCCCTGTACAAATGACTGGACAATCCCTCTCTCCCTTTCCAACTCCAACTGACTGGACAATCCCGCTCTCCGTGTCCATCTCCAACTGACCGGACAATCCCTCTCCCCCTGACCATCTCCAACCAACGGGACAAACCCTGTCTGCCTGTCCATCTCCAACGGACTCGACAATCCCTCTCTCCCTGTCCATCTCCACTGACTGGACAATCCCTCTCTGCCTGTCCATCTCCAACTAACTGGACAATACATCTCTGCCTGTCCATCTCCAGCTTCCTGAACAATCCCTCTCTCCCTGTCCATCTCCAGGTGACCAGAGACTTCCTCTCTCCCTGTCCATCACCAAGTGACTGGACAATCCCTCTCTTGCTGTCCATCTACAGATAACTGGACAATCCCTCTCTCCCTGTCCATCTCCAACTTACTGGCAATCCAGTTTCCCTGTTCATGTCCAACCGACTGGACTATCCTTCTCTCCCTGACCATCTCCAACCAACTGGACAATCCCTCTCTGCTTGTCCATTTCTAACTGACTGGACAATCCCTCTCTCCCTGTCCATCTCCAACTGACTAGACAATCCCTCTCGCCCTGTCCATCCCCAACTGACTGGACAATACCTCTCTGCCTGTCCATCTCCAACTGACTGGACAATCCCTCTCTGCCTGTCCATCTCCAACGGACCGGAAAATACCTCTCTCCCTGTCCATCTCCAACAGACTGTACAATCCCTTTCTCCCTGTCCATCTCCAACTGACTGGACAATCCCTCTCTCCCTGTCCTTCTCCAACTGATTGGACAATCCCTCTCCCCCTGTCCATCTCCAACTGACTGTATAATCCCTCTCTCCCTGTCCATCTCCAACTGACTGGACAATCCCTCTCTCCCTGTCCATCTGCAACTGACTGGACAATTCCTCTCTGCCTGTCCATCTCCAACTGACTGGACAATCCCTCTCTCCCTCTTCATCTCCAACTTATTGGACAATCCTTCTCCCCCTGTCCATCTCCAACTGACTAGACAATCCCTCTCTCCCTGTCCATCTCCACCTGACTGGACAATTCCTCTCTCCCTGTCCATCTCCAACTGACTGGACAATCCTCTCTCCCTGTTCATCTCCATCTGACTGGACAATCCCTCTCTCCCTGTCCATCTCCAACTGACTGGACAATACCTCTCTGCCTGTCCATCTCCAACTGACTGGACAATCCCTCTCTCCCTGTCCATCTCCAACTGACTGGACAATCCCTCTCTGCCTGTCCATCTCCAACTAACTGGACAATACATCTCTGCCTGTCCATCTCCAACCAACTGGACAATCCCTCTCTCCTTGTCCATCTCCAACTGACTGGACAATCCCTCTCTCGCTGTCCATCTCCAACTGACTGGACAATTCCTCTCTGCCTGTCCATCTCCAACTGACGGAACAATCCCTCTCTCCCTCTTCATCTCCAACTTCTTGGACAATCCCTCTCCCCCTGTCCATCTCCAACTGACTAGACAATCCCTCTCTCGCTGTCCATCTCCACCTGACTGGACAATTCCTCTCTCCCTGTCCAACTGCAACTGACTGGACAATCTCTCTCTGCCTGTCCATCTCCAACCAACTGGACAATCCCTCTCTCCCTGTCTATCTCCAACTGACTGGACAATCCCTCTCTCCCTGTCCATTTCCAACTGACTGGTCACTCTTTCTCTCTCTCTCTCCATCTCCAACTGACTGGAAAATCCTCTTTCCCTGTTCATCTCCAACTGACTAGACAATCCCTCTCGCCCTGTCCATCCCCAACTGTATGGACAATCCCTCTCCCCCTATCCTTCTCCAGCTGACTGGACAATGCCTCTCTCCCTGTCCATTTGCAACTGACTGGACAATCCCTCTCTCCCTGTCCATCTCTAACTGATTGGACAATCCCTCTCCCCCTATCCATCTCCAGCTGACTGGACAATCCCTCTCTCTCTATCCATTTGCAACTGACTGGACAATACCTCTCTGCCTGTCCATCTCCAACTGACTGGACAATCCCTCTCTCCCTGTACATCTCCAACCGACTGGACAATCCCTCTCTCCCTGTACAAATGACTGGACAATCCCTCTCTCCCTTTCCAACTCCAACTGACTGGACAATCCCGCTCTCACTGTCCATCTCCAACTGACCGGACAATCCCTCACCGCCTGACCATCTCCAACCAACTGGACAAACCCTGTCTGCCTGTCCATCTCCAACTGACTCGACAATCCCTCTCTCCCTGTCCATCTCCAACTGACTAAAGAATCCCTCTCTGACTGTCCATCTCCAACTAACTGGACAATACATCTCTGCCTGTCCATCTCCAGCTTACTGAGCAATCCCTGTCTCCCTGTCCATCTCCAGGTGACCAGAGACTTCCTCTCTCCCTGTCCATCACCAAGTGACTGGACAATCCCTCTCTTGCTGTCCATCTACAGTTAACTGGACAATCCCTCTCTCCCTGTCCATCTCCAACTTACTGGCAATCCA
The DNA here is from genome assembly GCF_030028105.1 of Mobula birostris. NCBI lineage: Eukaryota > Metazoa > Chordata > Chondrichthyes > Myliobatiformes > Myliobatidae > Mobula > Mobula birostris. Next base: position 47,472 of record NW_027275116.1, read on the forward strand.
ATTTCCCTGTTCATCTCCAACCGACTGGACAATCCTTCTCTCTCGGACCATCTCCAACCAACTGGACAGTCCCTCTCTGCCTGTCCATCTCTAACTGACTGGACAATCCCTCTCTCCCTGTCCATCTCCAACCGAGTGGGCAATCCCTCTCTCCCTGTCTATCTCCAATTGATTGCACAATCCCTCTCCCCCTGTCCATCTCCGACTGACTGGACAATCCCTCTCTTGCACTCCATCTACAGATAACTGGACAATCCCTCTCTCCCTGTCCATCTCCAACTGACTGGACAATCCAGTTTCCCTCTTCATCTCCAACCGACTGGACAATCCTTCTCTCCCTGACCATCTCCAACCAACTGGACAATCCCTCTCTGCCTGTCCATCTCCAACTGACTGGACAATTCCTCTCTCCCTGTCCATCTCCACCTGACTGGACAATTCCTCTCTCCCTGTCCATCTGCAACTGACTGGTCACTCTCTCTCTCTGTCCAGCTCCAACTGACTGGACAATCCCTCTCTCCCTGTCCATCTCCAACTGACTAGACAATCCCTCTCTGCCTGTCCATCTCCAACTAACAGGACAACACATCTCTGCCTGTCCATCTCCAGCTTACTGAGCAATCCCCATCTCCCTGTCCATCTCCAGGTGACCAGAGACTTTCTCCTTCCCGGTCCATCACCAAGTGACTGGGCAATCCCTCTCTTGCTGTCCATCTACAGATAACTGGACAATCCCTCTCTCCCTGTCCACCTCCAACTTACTGGGAATCCACTTTCCCTGTTTGATCTCCAACCGACTGGACAATCCTTCTCTCCCTGTCCATCTTCAACTGACTGGACAATCCTCTCTCCCTGTTCATCTCCAGCTGACTGGACAATCCCTATCTCCCTGTCCATCTCCAACTGACTGCACGATCCCTCACAGCCTGTCCATCTCCAACCGATTGGACAATCCTATCTCCCTGTCCATCTCCAACCAACAGGATAATCCTTCTCTCCCTGACCATCACCAACCAATGGGACAATCCCTCTCTCCCTGTCCATCTCCATCTGACAGGACATTCCCTCTCTCCCTGTCCATCTCCAACAGACTGTACAATCCCTTTCTCCCTGTCCATCTCCAACTGACTGGACAATCCCTCTCTCCCTGTCCTTCTCCAACTGATTGGACAATCCCTCTCCCCCTGTCCATCTCCAACTGACTGTACAATCCCTCTCTCCCTGTCCATCTCCAACTGACTGGACAATCCCTCTCTCCCTGACCATCTCCAACTGATTGGACAATCCCTCTCCCCCTATCCTTCTCCAGCTGACTGGACAATCCCTCTCTCCCTGTCCATTTGCAACTGACTGGACAATCCCTCTCTCCCTGTCCATCTCCAAACTGTTTGGACAATCCCTCTCCCCCTATCCATCTCCAGCTGACTGGACAATCCCTCTCTCCCTATCCATTTGCAACTGACTGGACAATACTTCTCTGCCTGTCCATCTCCAACTGACTGGACAATCCCTCTCTCCCTGTACATCTCCAACCGACTGGACAATCCCTCTCTCCCTGTACAAATGACTGGACAATCCCTCTCTCCCTTTCCAACTCCAACTGACTGGACAATCCCACTCTCCCTGTCCATCTCCAACTGACCGGACAATCCCTCTCCCCCTGACCATCTCCAACCAACGGGACAAACCCTGTCTGCCTGTCCATCTCCAACTGACTCGACAATCCCTCTCCCCCTGACCATCTCCAACCAACGGGACAAACCCTGTCTCCCAGTCCATCTCCAACTGACTGCATGATCCCTCACTGCCTGTCCATCTCCAACGGACTGGTCAATCCCTCTCTCCCTGTCCATTTGCAACTGAATGGACAATTCCTCTCTGCCTGTCCATCTCCAACTGACTGGACAATCCCTCTCTCCCTCTTCATCTCCAACTTATTGGACAATCCTTCTCCCCCTGTCCATCTCCAACTGACTAGACAATCCCTCTCTCCCTGTCCATCTCCACCTGACTGGACAATTCCTCTCTCCCTGTCCATCTGCAACTGACTGGACAATCTCTCTCTGTCTGTCCATCTCCAACCAACTGGACAATCCCTCTCTCCCTGTCTATCTCCAACTGACTGGACAATCCCTCTCTCCCTGTCCATTTCCAACTGACTGGTCACTCTCTCTCTCTCTCTGTCCATCTCCATCTGACTGGACAATCCTCTCTCCCTGTTCATCTCCAGCTGACTGGACAATCCCTCTCTCCCTGTCCATCTCCAACTGACTAGACAATCCCTCTCTGCCTGTCCATCTCCAACTAACTGGACAATACATCTCTGCCTGTCCATCTCCAGCTTACTGAGCAATCCCTGTCTCCCTGTCCATCTCCAGGTGACCAGAGACTTCCTCTCTCCCTGTCCATCACCAAGTGACTGGGCAATCCCTCTCTTGCTGTCCATCTACAGATAACTGGACAATCCCTCTCACCCTGTCCATCTCCAACTTACTGGCAATCCAGTTTCCCTGTTCATCTCCAACCGACTGGACAATCCTTCTCTCCCTGTCCATCTCCAACTGACTGGACAATCCTCTCTCCCTGTTCATCTCCAGCTGACTGGACAATCCCTCTCTCCCTGTCCATCTCCAACTGACTGCACGATCCCTCACAGCCTGTCCATCTCCAACCGATTGGACAATCCTATCTCCCTGTCCATCTCCAACCAACAGGATAATCCTTCTCTCCCTGACCATCACCAACCAACGGGACAATCCCACTCTCCCTGTCCGTCTCCATCTGACTGGACATTCCCTCTCTCCCTGTCCATCTCCAACTGACTAGACAATCCCTCTCGCCCTGTCCATCCCCAACTGACTGGACAATACCTCTCTGCCTGTCCATCTCCAACTGACTGGACAATCCCTCTCTGCCTGTCCATCTCCAACGGACCGGAAAATACCTCTCTCCCTGTCCATCTCCAACAGACTGTACAATCCCTTTCTCCCTGTCCATCTCCAACTGACTGGACAATCCCTCTCTCCCTGTCCTTCTCCAACTGATTGGACAATCCCTCTCCCCCTGTCCATCTCCGACTGACTGTTCAATCACTCTCTCCCTGTCCATCTCCAACTGACTGGACAATCCCTCTCTCCCTGTCCATCTCCAACTGATTGGACAATCCCTCTCCCCCTATTCTTCTCCAGCTGACTGGACAATCCCTCTCTCCCTGTCCATTTGCAACTGACTGGACAATCCCTCTCTCCCTGTCCATCTCCAACTGATTGGACAATCCCTCTCCCCCTATCCATCTCCAGCTGACTGGACAATCCCTCTCTCTCTATCCATTTGCAACTGACTGGACAATACCTCTCTGCCTGTCCATCACCAACTGACTGGACAATCCCTCTCTCCCTGTACATCTCCAACCGACTGGACAATCCCTCTCTCCCTGTACAAATGACTGGACAATCCCTCTCTCCCTTTCCAACTCCAACTGACTGGACAATCCCGCTCTCCCTGTCCATCTCCAACTGACCGGACAATCCCTCTCCCCCTGACCATCTCCAACCAACTGGACAAACTCTGTCTGCCTGTCCATCTCCAACTGACTCGACAATTCCTCTCTCCCTGTCCATCTCCAACTGACTAGAGAATCCCTCTCTGACTGTCCATCTCCAACTAACTGGACAATACATCTCTGCCTGTCCATCTCCAGCTTACTGAGCAATCCCTGTCTCCCTGTCCATCTCCACGTGACCAGAGACTTCCTCTCTCCCTGTCCATCACCAAGTGACTGGACAATCCCTCTCTTGCTGTCCATCTACAGTTAACTGGACAATCCCTCTCTCCCTGTCCATCTCCAACTTACTGGCAATCCAATTTCACTGTTCATCTCCAACCGACTGGACAATCCTTCTCTCCCTGACCATCTCCAACCAACTGGACAGTCCCTCTCTGCCTGTCCATCTCTAACTGACTGGACAATCCCTCTCTCCCTGTCCATCTCCAACCGAGTGGGCAATCTCTCTCTCCCTGTCTATCTCCAATTGATTGCACAATCCCTCTCCCCCTGTCCAACTCCGACTGACTGGACAATCCCTCTCTTGCTCTCCATCTACAGATAACTGGACAATCCCTCTCTCCCTGTCCATCTCCAACTGACCGGACAATCCAGTTTCCCTCTTCATCTCCAACCGACTGGACAATCCTTCTCTCCCTGACCATCTCCAACCAACTGGACAATCCGTCTCTGCCTGTCCATCTCCAACTGACTGGACAATTCCTCTCTCCCTGTCCATCTGCAACTGACTGGACAATCCCTCTCTGCCTGTCCATCTCCAACCATCTGGACAATCCCTCTCTCCTTGTATATCTCCAACTGACTGGACAATCCCTCTCTCCCTGTCCATTTCCAACTGACTGGTCATTCTCTCTCTCTGTCCAGCTCCAACTGACTGGACAATCCCTCTCTCCCTGTCCATCTCCAACTGACTAGACAATCCCTCTCTGCCTGTCCATCTCCAACTAACAGGACAATACATCTCTGCCTGTCCATATCCAGCTTACTGAGCAATCCCTATCTCCCTGTCCATCTCCAGGTGACCAGAGACTTCCTCTCTCCCTGTCCATCACCAAGTGACTGGGCAATCCCTCTCTTGCTGTCCATCTACAGATAACTGGACAATCCCTCTCTCCCTGTCCACCTCCAACTTACTGGCAATCCAGTTTCCCTGTTCATCTCCAACCGACTGGACAATCCTTCTCTCCCTGTCCATCTCCAACTGACTGGACAATCCTCTCTCCCTGTTCATCTCCAGTTGACTGGACAATCCCTCTCTCCCTGTCCATCTCCAACTGACTGCACGATCCCTCACAGCCTGTCCATCTCCAACCGACTGGACAATCCTATCTCCCTGTCCATCTCCAACCAACAGGATAATCCTACTCTCCCTGACCATCACCAACCAACGGGACAATCCCTCTCTCCCTGTCCATCTCCATCTGACTGGACAATCCCTCTCTCCCTGTCCATCCCCAACTGACTGGACAATACCTCTCTGCCTGTCCATCTCCAACTGACTGGACAATCCCTCCCTGCCTGTCCATCTCCAACGGACCGGAAAATACCTCTCTCCCTGTCCATCTCCAACAGACTGTACAATCCCTTTCTCCCTGTCCATCTCCAACTGACTGGACAATCCCTCTCTCCCTGTCCTTCTCCAACTGATTGGACAATCCCTCTCCCCCTGTCCATCTCCAACTGACTGTACAATCCCTCTCTCCCTGTCCATCTCCAATGACTGGACAATCCCTCTCTCCCTGTCCATCTAAAACTGATTGGACAATCCTTCCTCCCCCTATCCTTCTCCAGCTGACTGGACAATCCCTCTCTCCCTGTACATCACCAAACGACTGGGCAATCCCTCTCTCCCTGTACAAATGACTGGACAATCCCTCTCTCCCTTTCCAACTCCAACTGACTGGACAATCCCGCTCTCCCTGTCCATCTCCAACTGACCGGACAATCCCTCTCCCCCTGACCATCTCCAACCAACTGGACAAACCCTGTCTGCCTGTCCATCTCCAACTGACTCGACAATCCCTCTCTCCCTGTCCATCTCCACTGACTAGACAATCCCTCTCTGCCTGTCCATCTCCAACTAATTGGACAATACATCTCTGCCTGTCCATCTCCAGCTTACTGAGCAATCCCTGTCTCCCTGTCCATCTCCAGGTGACCAGAGACTTCCTCTCTCCCTGTCCATCACCAAGTGACTGGACAATCCCTCTCTTGCTGTCCATCTACAGATAACTGGACAATCCCTCTCTCCCTGTCCATCTCCAACTTACTGGCAATTCAGTTTCCCTGTTCATCTCCAACCGACTGGACAATCCTTCTCTCCCTGTCCATCTCCAACTGACTGGACAATCCTCTCTCCCTGTTCATCTCCAGCTGACTGGACAATCCCTCTCTCCCCGTCCATCTCCAACTGACTGCACGATCCCTCACAGCCTGTCCATCTCCAACCGATTGGACAATCCTATCTCCCTGTCCATCTCCAACCAACAGGATAATCCTTCTCTCCCTGACCATCACCAACCAACGGGACAATCCCTCTCTCCCTGTCCATCTCCATCTGACTGGACATTCCCTCTCTCCCTGTCCATCTCCAACTGACTAGACAATCCCTCTCGCCCTGTCCATCCCCAACTGACTGGACAATACCTCTCTGCCTGTCCATCTCCAACTGACTGGACAATCCCTCTCTGCCTGTCCATCTCCAACGGACCGGAAAATACCTCTCTCCCTGTCCATCTCCAACAGACTGTACAATCCCTTTCTCCCTGTCCATCTCCAACTGACTGGACAATCCCTCTCTCCCTGTCCTTCTCCAACTGATTGGACAATCCCTCTCCCCCTGTCCATCTCCAACTGACTGTACAATCCCTCTCTCCCTGTCCATCTCCAACTGACTGGACAATCCCTCTCTCCCTGTCCATCTCCAACTGATTGGACAATCCCTCTCCCCCTATCCTTCTCCAGCTGACTGGACAATCCCTCTCTCCCTGTCCATTTGCAACTGACTGGACAATCCCTCTCTCCCTGTCCATCTCCAAACAGTTTGGACAATCCCTCTCCCCCTATCCATCTCCAGCTGACTGGACAATCCCTCTCTCCCTATCCATTTGCAACTGACTGGACAATACCTCTCTGCCTTTCCATCTCCAACTGACTGGACAATCCCTCTCTCCCTGTACATCTCCAACCGACTGGACAATCCCTCTCTCCCTGTACAAATGACTGGACAATCCCTCTCTCCCTTTCCAACTCCAACTGACTGGACAATCCCGCTCTCCCTGTCCATCTCCAACTGACCGGACAATCCCTCTCCCCCTGACCATCTCCAACCAACGGGACAAACCCTGTCTGCCTGTCCATCTCCAACTGACTCGACAATCCCTCTCTCCCTGTCCATCTCCAACTGACTGCACGATCCCTCACAGCCTGTCCATCTCCAACTGATTACACAATCCTATCTCCCTGTCCATCTCCAACCAACAGGATAATCCTTCTCTCCCTGACCATCACCAACCAACGGGACAATCCCTCTCTCCCTGTCCATCTCCAACTTATTGGACAATCCTTCTCCCCCTGTCCATCTCCAACTGACTAGACAATCCCTCTCTCCCTGTCCATCTCCACCTGACTGGACAATTCCTCTCTCCCTGTCCATCTGCAACTGACTGGACAATCTCTCTCTGCCTGTCCATCTCCAACCAACTGGACAATCCCTCTCTCCCTGTCTATCTCCAACTGACTGGACAATCCCTCTCTCCCTGTCCATTTCCAACCGACTGGTCACTCTCTCTCTCTCTCTGTCCATCTCCATCTGACTGGACAATCCTCTCTCCCTGTTCATCTCCAGCTGACTGGACAATCCCTCTCTCCCTGTCCATCTCCAACTGACTGCACGATCCCTCACAGCCTGTCCATCTCCAACCGATTACACAATCCTATCTCCCTGTCCATCTCCAACCAACAGGATAATCCTTCTCTCCCTGACCATCACCAACCAACGGGACAATCCCTCTCTCCCTGTCCATCTCCATCTGACTGGACATTCCCTCTCTCCCTGTCCATCTCCAACTGACTACACAATCACTCTCGCACTGTCCATCCCCAACTGACAGGACAATACCTCTCTGCCTGTCCATCTCCAACTGACTGGACAATCCCACTCTGCCTGTCCATCTCCAACGGACCGGAAAATACCTCTCTCCCTGTTCATCTCCAACAGACTGTACAATCCCTTTCTCCCTGTCCATCTCCAACTGACTCGACAATCCCTCTCTCCCTGTCCTTCTCCAACTGATTGGAAAATCCCTCTCCCCCTGTCCATCTCCAACTGACTGTACAATCCCTCTCTCCCTGTCCATCTCCAACTGACTGGACAATCCCTCTCTCCCTGTCCATCTCCAACTGATTGGACAATCCCTCTCCCCCTATCCTTCTCCAGCTGAATGGACAATCCCTCTCTCCCTGTCCATTTGCAACTTACTGGACAATCCCTCTCTCCCTGTCCATCTCCAACTGATTGGACAATCCCTCTCCCCCTATCCATCTCCAGCTGACTGGACAATCCCATTCTCCCTGTCCATTTGCAACTGACTGGACAATACCTCTTTGCCTGTCCATCTCCAACTGACTGGACAATCCCTCTCTCCCTGTACCTCTCCAACCGACTGGACAATCCCTCTCTCCCTGTACAAATGACTGGACAATCCCTCTCTCCCTTTCCAACTCCAACTGACTGGACAATCCCTCTCTCCCTGTACCTCTCCAACCGACTGGACAATCCCTCTCTCCCTGTACAAATGACTGGACAATCCCTCTCTCCCTTTCCAACTCCAACCGACTGGACAATCCTTCTCTCCCTGACCATCTCCAACCAACTGGACAAACCCTGTCTGCCTGTCCATCTCCAACTGACTCGACAATCCCTCTCTCCCTGTCCATCTCCACTGACTGGACAATCCCTCTCTGCCTGTCCATCTCCAACTAACTGGACAATACATCTCTGCCTGTCCATCTCCAGCTTACTGAGCAATCCCTGTCTCCCTGTCCATCTCCAGGTGACCAGAGACTTCCTCTCTCCCTGTCCATCACCAAGTGACTGGGCAATCCCTCTCTTGCTGACCATCTACAGATAACTGGACAATCCCTCTCTCCCTGTCCATCTCCAACTTACTGGCAATCCAGTTTCCCTGTTCATCTCCAACCGACTGGACAATCCTTCTCTCCCTGTCCATCTCCAACTGACTGGACAATCCTCTCTCCCTGTTCATCTCCAGCTGACTGGACAATCCCTCTCTCCCTGTCCATCTCCAACTGACTGCACGATCCCTCACAGCCTGTCCATCTCCAACCGATTGGACAATCCTATCTCCCTGTCCATCTCCAACCAACAGGATAATCCTTCTCTCCCTGACCATCACCAACCAACGGGACAATCCCTCTCTCCCTGTCCATCTCCATCTGACTGGACATTCCCTCTCTCCCTGTCCATCTCCAACTGACTAGACAATCCCTCTCGCCCTGTCCATCCCAAACTGACTGGACAATACCTCTCTGCCTGTCCATCTCCAACTGACTGGACAATCCCTCTCTCCCTGTCCTTCTCCAACTGATTGGACAATCCCTCTCCCCCTGTCCATCTCCAACTGACTGTACAATCCCTCTCTCCCTGTCCATCTCCAACTGACTGGACAATCCCTCTCTCCCTGTCCATCTCCATCTGACTGGACATTCCCTCTCTCCCTCTCCATCTCCAACTGACTAGACAATCCCTCTCGCCCTGTCCATCCCCAACTGACTGGACAATACCTCTCTGCCTGTCCATCTCCAACTGACTGACAATCCCTCTCTGCCTGTCCATCTACAACGGACCGGAAAATACCTCTCTCCCTGTCCATCTCCAACAGACTGTACAATCCCTTTCTCCCTGTCCATCTCCAACTGACTGGACAATCCCTCTCTCCCTGTCCATCTCCAACTGATTGGACAATCCCTCTCCCCCTATCCTTCTCCAGCTGACTGGACAATCCCTCTCTCCCTGTCCATTGCAACTGACTGGACAATCCCTCTCTCCCTGTCCATCTCCAACTGATTGGACAATCCCTCTCCCCCTATCCATCTCCAGCTGACTGGACAATCCCTCTCTCCCTGTCCATTTGCAACTGACTGGACAATACCTCTTTGCCTGTCCATCTCCAACTGACTGGACAATCCCTCTCTCCCTGTACCTCTCCAACCGACTGGACAATCCCTCTCTCCCTGTACAAATGACTGGACAATCCCTCTCTCCCTTTCCAACTCCAACTGACTGGACAATCCCTCTCTCCCTGTACATCTCCAACCAACTGGACAATCCCACTCTCCCTGTCCAACTGACTGGACAATCCCTCTCTCCCTGTCCTTCTCCAACTGATTGGACAATCCCTCTCCCCCTGTCCATCTCCAACTGACTGTACAATCCCTCTCTCCCTGTCCATCTCCAACTGACTGGACAATCCCTCTCTCCCTGTCCATCTCCAACTGATTGGACAATCCCTCTCCCCCTATCCTTCTCCAGCTGACTGGACAATCCCTCTCTCCCTGTCCATTTGCAACTGACTGGACAATCCCTCTCTCCCTGTCCATCTCCAAACAGTTTGGACAATCCCTCTCCCCCTATCCATCTCCAGCTGACTGGACAATCCCTCTCTCCCTATCCATTTGCAACTGACTGGACAATACCTCTCTGCCTTTCCATCTCCAACTGACTGGACAATCCCTCTCTCCCTGTACATCTCCAACCGACTGGACAATCCCTCTCTCCCTGTACAAATGACTGGACAATCCCTCTCTCCCTGTCCATCTCCAACTGACCGGACAATCCCTCTCCCCCTGACCATCTCCAACCAACGGGACAAACCCTGTCTGCCTGTCCATCTCCAACTGACTCGACAATCCCTCTCTCCCTGTCCATCTCCAACCGACTGGTCAATCCCTCTCTCCCTGTCCATCTGCAACTGAATGGACAATTCCTCTCTGCCTGTCCATCTCCAACTGACTGGACAATCCCTCTCTCCCTCTTCATCTCCAACTTATTGGACAATCCTTCTCCCCCTGTCCATCTCCAACTGACTAGACAATCCCTCTCTCCCTGTCCATCTCCACCTGACTGGACAATTCCTCTCTCCCTGTCTATCTCCAACTGACTGGACAATCCCTCTCTCCCTGTCCATTTCCAACCGACTGGTCACTCTCTCTCTCTCTCTGCCCATCTCCATCTGACTGGACAATCCTCTCTCCCTGTTCATCTCCAGCTGACTGGACAATCCCTCTCTCCCTGTCCATCTCCAACTGACTGCACGATCCCTCACAGCCTGTCGATCTCCAACCGATTGGACAATCCTATCTCCCTGTCCATCTCCAACCAACAGGATAATCCTTCTCTCCCTGACCATCACCAACCAACGGGACAATCCCTCTCTCCCTGTCCATCTCCATCTGACTGGACATTCCCTCTCTCCCTGTCCATCTCCAACTGACTAGACAATCCCTCTCGCCCTGTCCATCCCAAACTGACTGGACAATACCTCTCTGCCTGTCCATCTCCAACTGACTGGACAATCCCTCTCTCCCTGTCCTTCTCCAACTGATTGGACAATCCCTCTCCCCCTGTCCATCTCCAACTGACTGTACAATCCCTCTCTCCCTGTCCATCTCCAACTGACTGGACAATCCCTCTCTCCCTGTCCATCTCCATCAGACTGGACATTCCCTCTCTCCCTCTCCATCTCCAACTGACTAGACAATCCCTCTCGCCCTGTCCATCCCCAACTGACTGGACAATACCTCTCTGCCTGTCCATCTCCAACTGACTGGACAATCCCTCTCTGCCTGTCCATCTCCAACGGACCGGAAAATACCTCTCTCCCTGTCCATCTCCAACAGACTGTACAATACCTTTCTCCCTGTCCATCTCCAACTGACTGGACAATCCCTCTCTCCCTGTCCTTCTCCAACTGATTGGAAAATCCCTCTCCCCCTGTCCATCTCCAACTGACTGTACAATCCCTCTCTCCCTGTCCATCTCCAACTGACTGGACAATCCTTCTCTCCCTGTCCATCTCCAACTGATTGGACAATCCCTCTCCCCCTATCCTTCTCCAGCTGACTGGACAATCCCTCTCTCCCTGTCCATTGCAACTGACTGGACAATCCCTCTCTCCCTGTCCATCTCCAACTGATTGGACAATCCCTCTCCCCCTATCCATCTCCAGCTGACTGGACAATCCCTCTCTCCCTGTCCATTTGCAACTGTGGACAATACCTCTTTGCCTGTCCATCTCCAACTGACTGGACAATCCCTCTCTCCCTGTACCTCTCCAACCGACTGGACAATCCCTCTCTCCCTGTACAAATGACTGGACAATCCCTCTCTCCCTTTCCAACTCCAACTGACTGGACAATCCCTCTCTCCCTGTACATCTCCAACCAACTGGACAATCCCACTCTCCCTCTCCAACTGACTGGACAATCTCTCTCTCCCTGTCCATCTCCAACTGATTGGACAATCCCTCTCCCCCTATCCATCTCCAGCTGACTGGACAATCCCTCTCTCCCTGTCCATTTGCAACTGACTGGACAATACCTCTTTGCCTGTCCATCTCCAACTGACTGGACAATCCCTCTCTCCCTGTACCTCTCCAACCGACTGGAAAATCCCTCTCTCCCTGTACAAATGACTGGACAATCCCTCTCTCCCTTTCCAACTCCAACTGACTGGACAATCCCTCTCTCCCTGTCCATCTCCAACTTACTGGACAATCCAGTTTCGCTGTTCATCTCCAACCGACTGGACAATCCTTCTCTCCCTGACCATCTCCAACCAACTGGACAAACCCTGTCTGCCTGTCCATCTCCAACTGACTCGACAATCCCTCTCTCCCTGTCCATCTCCAACTGACTAGACAATCCCTCTCTGCCTGTCCATCTCCAACTAACTGGACAATACATCTCTGCCTGTCCATCTCCAGCTTACTGAGCAATCCCTGTCTCCCTGTCCATCTCCAGGTGACCAGAGACTTCCTCTCTCCCTGTCCATCATCAAGTGACTGGGCAATCCCTCTCTTGCTGACCATCTACAGATAACTGGACAATCCCTCTCTCCCTGTCCATCTCCAACTTACTGGCAATCCAGTTTCCCTGTTCATCTCCAACCGACTGGACAATCCTTCTCTCCCTGTCCATCTCCAACTGACTGGACAATCCTCTCTCCCTGTTCATCTCCAGCTGACTGGAAAGTCCCTCTCTCCCTGTCCATCTCCAACTGACTGCACGATCCCTCACAACCTGTCCATCTCCAACCGATTGGACAATCCCTCTCTCCCTGTCCATCTCCAAAAGACTGTACAATCACTTTCTCCCTGTCCATCTCCAACTGACTGGACAATACCTCTCTCCCTGTCCTTCTCCAACTGATTGGACAATCCCTCTCCCCCTGTCCATCTCCAACTGACTGCACAATCCCTCTCTCCCTGTCCATCTCCAACTGACTGGACAATCCCTCTCTCCCTGTCCATCTCCAACTGATTGGACAATCCCTCTCCCCCTATCCTTCTCCAGCTGACTGGACAATCCCTCTCTCCCTGTCCATTTGCAACTGACTGGACAATCCCTCTCTCCCTGTCCATCTCCAACTGATTGGACAATCCCTCTACCCCTATCCATCTCCAGCTGACTGGACAATCCCTCTCTCCCTGTACAAATGACTGGACAATCCCTCTCTCCCTTTCCAACTCCAACTGACTGGACAATCCCGCTCTCCCTGTCCATCTCCAACTGACCGGACAATCCCTCTCCCCCTGACCATCTCCAACCAACTGGACAAACCCTGTCTGCCTGTCCATCTCCAACGGACTCGACAATCCCTCTCTCCCTGTCCATCTCCAACTGACTAGAGAATCCCTCTCTGACTGTCCATCTCCAACTAACTGGACAATACATCTCTGCCTGTCCATCTCCAGCTTACAGAGCAATCCCTGTCTCCCTGTCCATCTCCAGGTGACCAGAGACTTCCTCTCTCCCTGTCCATCACCAAGTGACTGGACAATCCCTCTCTTGCTGTCCATCTACAGTTAACTGGACAATCCCTCTCTCCCTGTCCATCTCCAACTTACTGGCAATCCAATTTCCCTGTTCATCTCCAACCGACTGGACAATCCTTCTCTCCCTGACCATCTCCAACCAACTGGACAGTCATTCTCTGCCTGTCCATCTCTAACTGACTGGACAATCCCTCTCTCCCTGTCCATCTCCAACCGAGTGGGCAATCCCTCTCTCCCTGTCTATCTCCAATTGATTGCACAATCCCTCTCCCCCTGTCCATCTCCGACTGACTGGACAATCCCTCTCTTGCTCTCCATCTACAGATAACTGGACAATCCCTCTCTCCCTGTCCATCTCCAACTGACTGGACAATCCAGCTTCCCTCTTCATCTCCAACCGACTGGATAATCCTTCTCTCCCTGACCATCTCCAACCAACTGGACAATCCCTCTCTGCCTCTCCATCTCCAACTGACTGGACAATTCCTCTCTCCCTGTCCATCTCCACCTGACTGGACAATTCCTCTCTCCCTGTCCATCTGCAGCTGACTGGACAATCCCTCTCTGCCTGTCCATCTCCAACCATCTGGACAATCCCTCTCTCCTTGTCTATCTCCAACTGACTGGACAATCCCTCTCTCCCTGTCCATTTCCAACTGACTGGTCACTCTCTCTCTCTGTCCAGCTCCAACTGACTGGACAATCCCTCTCTCCCTGTCCATCTCCAACTGACTAGACAATCCCTCTCTGCCTGTCCATCTCCAACTAACAGGACAATACATCTCTGCCTGTCCATCTCCAGCTTACTGAGCAATCCCTATCTCCCTGTCCATCTCCAGGTGACCAGAGACTTCCTCTCTCCCTGTCCATCACCAAGTGACTGGGCAATCCCTCTCTAGCTGTCCATCTACAGATAACTGGACAATCCCTCTCTCCCTGTCCATCTCCAACTTACTGGCAATCCAGTTTCCCTGTTCATCTCCAACCGACTGGACAATCCTTCTCTCCCTGTCCATCTCCAACTGACTGGACAATCCTCTCTCCCTGTTCATCTCCAGCTGACTGGACAATCCCTCTCTCCCTGTCCATCTCCAACTGACTGGACAATCCCTCTCTGCCTGTCCATCTCCAACTGACTGTACAATCCCTTTCTCCCTGTCCATCTCCAACTGACTGTACAATCCCTTTCTCCCTGTCCATCTCCAACTGACTGGACAATCCCTCTCTCCCTGTCCTTCTCAAACTGATTGGACAATCCCTCTCCCCCTGTCCATCTCCAACGGACTGTACAATCCCTCTCTCCCTGTCCATCTCCAATGACTGGACAATCCCTCTCTCCCTGTCCATCTCCAACTGATTGGACAATCCCTCTCCCCCTATCCTTCTCCAGCTGACTGGACAATCCCTCTCTCCCTGTCCATTTGCAACTGACTGGACAATCCCTCTCTCCCTGTCCATCTCCAACTGATTGGACAATCCCTCTCCCCCTATCCATCTCCAGCTGACTGGACAATCCCTCTCTCTCTATCCATTTGCAACTGACTGGACAATACCTCTCTGCCTGTCCATCTCCAACTGACTGGACAATCCCTCTCTCCCTGTACATCTCCAACCGACTGGACAATCCCTCTCTCCCTGTACAAATGACTGGACAATCCCTCTCTCCCTTTCCAACTCCAACTGACTGGGCAATCCCGCTCTCCCTGTCCATCTCCAACTGACCGGACAATCCCTCTACCCCTGACCATCTCCAACCAACTGGACAAACCCTGTCTGCCTGCCCATCTCCAACTGACTCGAAAATCCCTCTCTCCCTGTCCATCTCCAACTGACTAGAGAATCCCTCTCTGACTGTCCATCTCCAACTAACTGGACAATACATCTCTGCCTGTCCATCTCCAGCTTACTGAGCAATCCCTGTCTCCCTGCTCATCTCCAACCGACTGGACAATCCTTCTCTCCCTGTCCATCTCCAACTGACTGGACAATCCTCTCTCCCTGTTCATCTCCAGCTGACTGGACAATCCCTCTCTCCCTGTCCATCTCCAACTGACTGCACGATCCCTCACAGCCTGTCCATCTCCAACCGATTTGACAATCCTATCTCCCTGTCCATCTCCAACCAACAGGATAATCCTTCTCTCCCTGACCATCACCAACCAACGGGACAATCCCTCTCTCCGTCCATCTCCATCTGACTGGACATTCCCTCTCTCCCTGTCCATCTCCAACTGACTAGACAATCCCTCTCGCCCTGTCCATCCCTAACTGACTGGACAATACCTCTCTGCCTATCCATCTCCAACTGACCAGACAATCCCTCTCTGCCTGTCCATCTCCAACGGACTGGAAAATACCTCTCTCCCTGTCCATCTCCAACAGACTGTACAATCCCTTTCTCCCTGTCCATCTCCAACTGACTGGACAATCCCTCTCTCCCTGTCCTTCTCCAACTGATTGGACAATCCCTCTCCCCCTGTCCATCTCCAACTGACTGTACAATCCCTCTCTCCCTGTCCATCTCCAACTGACTGGACAATCCCTCTCTCCCTGTCCATCTCCAACTGATTGGACAATCCCTCTCCCCCTATCCTTCTCCAGCTGACTGGACAATCCCTCTCTCCCTGTCCATTTGCAACTGACTGGACAATCCCTCTCTCCCTGTCCATCTCCAACTGATTGGACAATCCCTCTCCCCCTATCCATCTACAGCTGACTGGACAATCCCTCTCTCTCTATCCATTTGCAACTGACTGGACAATACCTCTCTGCCTGTCCATCTCCAACTGACTGGACAATCCCTCTCTTGCTCTCCATCTACAGATAACTGGACAATCCCTCTGTCCCTGTCCATCTCCAACTGACTGGACAATCCAGTTTCCCTCTTCATCTCCAACCGACTGGACAATCCTTCTCTCCCTGACCATCTCCAACCAACTGGACAATCCCTCTCTGCCTGTCCATCTCCAACTGACTGGACAATTCCTCTCTCCCTGTCCATCTCCACCTGACTGGACAATTCCTCTCTCCCTGTCTATCTCCAACTGACTGGACAATCCCTCTCTCCCTGTCCATTTCCAACTGACTGGTCACTCTCTCTCTCTGTCCAGCTCCAACTGACTGGACAATCCTCTCTCCCTGTTCATCTCCAGCTGACTAGGCAATCCTTCTCTTCCTGTCCATCTCCAACCAACGGGACAATCTCTCTCACCCAGTCCATCTCCAACTGACTGCATGATCTCTCACTGCCTGTCCATCTCCAATCAGCTGGTCAATCACTATCTCCCTGTCCATCTGCAACTGACTGGACAATTCCTCTCTACCTGTCCATCTCCAACTGACTGGACAATCCCTCTCTCCCTCTTCATCTCCAACTTATTGGACAATCCTTCTCCCCCTGTCCATCTCCAACTGACTAGACAATCCCTCTCTCCCTGTCCATCTCCACCTGACTGGACAATTACTCTCTCCCTGTCCATCTGCAACTGACTGGACAATCTCTCTCTGCCTGTCCATCTCCAACCAACTGGACAATGTCTCTCTCCCTGTCTATCTCCAACTGACTGGACAATCCCTCTCTCCCTATTTCCAACTGACTGGTCACTCTCTCTCTCTCTCTGTCCATCTCCAACTGACTAGACAATCCCTCTCGCCCTATCCATCCCCAACTGACTGGACAATACCTCTCTGCCTGTCCATCTCCAACTGACTGGACAATCCCTCTCTGCCTGTCCATCTCCAACGGACCGGAAAATACCTCTCTCCCTGTCCATCTCCAACAGACTGTACAATCCCTTTCTCCCTGTCCATCTCCAACTGACTGGACAATCCCTCTCTCACTGTCCTTCTCCAACTGATTGGACAATCCCTCTCCCCCTGTCCATCTCCAACTGACTGTACAATCCCTCTCTCCCTGTCCATCTCCAAATGACTGGACAATCCCTCTCTCCCTGTCCATCTCCAACTGATTGGACAATCCCTCTCCCCCTATCCTTCTCCAGCTGACTGGACAATCCCTCTCTCCCTGTCCATTTGCAACTGACTGGACAATACCTCTTTGCCTGTCCATCTCCAACTGACTGGACAATCCCTCTCTCCCTGTACCTCTCCAACCGACTGGACAATCCCTCTCTCCCTGTACAAATGACTGGACAATCCCTCTCTCCCTTTCCAACTCCAACTGACTGGACAATCCCTCTCTCCCTGTCCATCTCCAACTTACTGGACAATCCAGTTTCGCTGTTCATCTCCAACCGACTGGACAATCCTTCTCTCCCTGACCATCTCCAACCAACTGGACAAACCCTGTCTGCCTGTCCATCTCCAACTGACTCGACAATCCCTCTCTCCCTGTCCATCTCCAACTGACTAGACAATCCCTCTCTGCCTGTCCATCTCCAACTAACTGGACAATACATCTCTGCCTGTCCATCTCCAGCTTACTGAGCAATCCCTGTCTCCCTGTCCATCTCCAGGTGACCAGAGACTTCCTCTCTCCCTGTCCATCATCAAGTGACTGGGCAATCCCTCTCTTGCTGACCATCTACAGATAACTGGACAATCCCTCTCTCCCTGTCCATCTCCAACTTACTGGCAATCCAGTTTCCCTGTTCATCTCCAACCGACTGGACAATCCTTCTCTCCCTGTCCATCTCCAACTGACTGGACAATCCTCTCTCCCTGTTCATCTCCAGCTGACTGGAAAGTCCCTCTCTCCCTGTCCATCTCCAACTGACTGCACGATCCCTCACAACCTGTCCATCTCCAACCGATTGGACAATCCCTCTCTCCCTGTCCATCTCCAAAAGACTGTACAATCCCTTTCTCCCTGTCCATCTCCAACTGACTGGACAATACCTCTCTCCCTGTCCTTCTCCAACTGATTGGACAATCCCTCTCCCCCTGTCCATCTCCAACTGACTGTACAATCCCTCTCTCCCTGTCCATCTCCAACTGACTGGACAATCCCTCTCTCCCTGTCCATCTCCAACTGATTGGACAATCCCTCTCCCCCTATCCTTCTCCAGCTGACTGGACAATCCCTCTCTCCCTGTCCATTTGCAACTGACTGGACAATCCCTCTCTCCCTGTCCATCTCCAACTGATTGGACAATCCCTCTACCCCTATCCATCTCCAGCTGACTGGACAATCCCTCTCTCCCTGTACAAATGACTGGACAATCCCTCTCTCCCTTTCCAACTCCAACTGACTGGACAATCCCGCTCTCCCTGTCCATCTCCAACTGACCGGACAATCCCTCTCCCCCTGACCATCTCCAACCAACTGGACAAACCCTGTCTGCCTGTCCATCTCCAACGGACTCGACAATCCCTCTCTCCCTGTCCATCTTCAACTGACTAGAGAATCCCTCTCTGACTGTCCATCTCCAACTAACTGGACAATACATCTCTGCCTGTCCATCTCCAGCTTACAGAGCAATCCCTGTCTCCCTGTCCATCTCCAGGTGACCAGAGACTTCCTCTCTCCCTGTCCATCACCAAGTGACTGGACAATCCCTCTCTTGCTGTCCATCTACAGTTAACTGGACAATCCCTCTCTCCCTGTCCATCTCCAACTTACTGGCAATCCAATTTCCCTGTTCATCTCCAACCGACTGGACAATCCTTCTCTCCCTGACCATCTCCAACCAACTGGACAGTCATTCTCTGCCTGTCCATCTCTAACTGACTGGACAATCCCTCTCTCCCTGTCCATCTCCAACCGAGTGGGCAATCCCTCTCTCCCTGTCTATCTCCAATTGATTGCACAATCCCTCTCCCCCTGTCCATCTCCGACTGACTGGACAATCCCTCTCTTGCTCTCCATCTACAGATAACTGGACAATCCCTCTCTCCCTGTCCATCTCCAACTGACTGGACAATCCAGCTTCCCTCTTCATCTCCAACCGACTGGATAATCCTTCTCTCCCTGACCATCTCCAACCAACTGGACAATCCCTCTCTGCCTCTCCATCTCCAACTGACTGGACAATTCCTCTCTCCCTGTCCATCTCCACCTGACTGGACAATTCCTCTCTCCCTGTCCATCTGCAGCTGACTGGACAATCCCTCTCTGCCTGTCCATCTCCAACCATCTGGACAATCCCTCTCTCCTTGTCTATCTCCAACTGACTGGACAATCCCTCTCTCCCTGTCCATTTCCAACTGACTGGTCACTCTCTCTCTCTGTCCAGCTCCAACTGACTGGACAATCCCTCTCTCCCTGTCCATCTCCAACTGACTAGACAATCCCTCTCTGCCTGTCCATCTCCAACTAACAGGACAATACATCTCTGCCTGTCCATCTCCAGCTTACTGAGCAATCCCTATCTCCCTGTCCATCTCCAGGTGACCAGAGACTTCCTCTCTCCCTGTCCATCACCAAGTGACTGGGCAATCCCTCTCTAGCTGTCCATCTACAGATAACTGGACAATCCCTCTCTCCCTGTCCATCTCCAACTTACTGGCAATCCAGTTTCCCTGTTCATCTCCAACCGACTGGACAATCCTTCTCTCCCTGTCCATCTCCAACTGACTGGACAATCCTCTCTCCCTGTTCATCTCCAGCTGACTGGACAATCCCTCTCTCCCTGTCCATCTCCAACCGATTGGACAATCCTATCTCCCTGTCCATCTCCATCCAACAGGATAATCCTTCTCTCCCTGACCATCACCAACCAACGGGACAATCCCTCTCTCCCTGTCTATCTCCATCTGACTGGACATTCCCTCTCTCCCTGCCCATCTCCAACTGACTGGACAATCCCTCTCTGCCTGTCCATCTCCAACGGACCGGAAAATACCTCTCTCCCTGTCCATCTCCAACAGACTGTACAATCCCTTTCTCCCTGTCCATCTCCAACTGACTGGACAATCCCTCTCTCCCTGTCCTTCTCAAACTGATTGGACAATCCCTCTCCCCCTGTCCATCTCCAACTGACTGTACAATCCCTCTCTCCCTGTCCATCTCCAATGACTGGACAATCCCTCTCTCCCTGTCCATCTCC
>NW_027275117.1:0-68116 GCF_030028105.1 Mobula birostris
CTCTGGCCTCTGGCCTCAGGTCTCCGGCCTCTGGCCGTCTCAGGTCTCTGGCCTCAGGTCTCCGGCCTCTGGCCTCCGGCCTCAGGTCTCCGGCCTCCAGCCCCTGGCCTCTGGCCGCTGGCCTCAGGTCTCCAGCCCCTGGCCTCTGGCCGCTGGCCTCGGGTCTCCAGCCTCTGGCCTCGGGCCTCTGGCCTCGCCTCAGGTCTCCGGCCTCGCCTCAGGTCTCCGGCCTCTGGCCTCTGGCTTCAGATCTCCGGCATCTGGCCCCTGGCCTCTGGCCTCAGGTCTCCGGCCTCTGCCCTCTGGCCTCAGGTCTCCGGCCTCTGGCCTCAGGTCTCCAGTCTCTGGCCTCTGGCCTCAGGTCTCCGTTCTCAGGTCTCCAGCCTCTGGCCTCAGGTCTCAGGTCTCCGGCCTCAGGTCACAGGTCTCCAGAGTCTGGCCTCAGGTCTCCAGCCTCTGGCCTCTGGCCTCCGGTCTCCGGCCTCGCCTCAGGTCTCCGGCCTCTGGCCTCTGGCTTCAGATCTCCGGCATCTGGCTTCTGGCCTCTGGCCTCAGGTCTCCGGCCTCTGGCCTCAGGTCTCCAGTCTCTGGCCTCTGGCCTCAGGTCTCCGGCCTCTGGCCTCAGGTCTCCGGTCTCAGGCCTCTGGCCTCAGGTCTCCAGCCTCTGGCCTCAGGTCTCCAGCCTCTGGCCTCTGGCCTCAGGTCTCCAGTCTCTGGCCTCAGGTCTCCGGCCGCCGGCCTCTGGCCTCTGGCCTCTGGCCTCTGGCCTTAGGTCTCCGGCCTCTGGCCTCATGTCTCCGGCCTCTGGCCTCCGGCCTCAGGTCTCCGGCCGCAGGGCACAGGTCTCCAGCCTCTGGCCTCAGGTCTCCGGCCTCGGGCCTCGCCTCAGGCCTCCGGCCTCAGGCCTCCAGCTTCTGGCCTCGCCTCGGGTCTCTGGCCTCAAGTCTCTGGCCTCCGGCCTCAAGTCTCTGGCCTCAGGTTTCCAGCCTCTGGTCTCAGGTTTCCAGCCTCTGGCATTAGGTCTCTGGTCTCTGGCCTCTGGCATCAGGTCTCTGGCCTCTGGCCTCTGGCCTCAGGTCTCCGGCCTCTGGCCTCATGTCTCCAGCCTCTGGCCTCAGGTCTCCGGCCTCTGGCCTCTGGCCTCAGGTCTCCGGCATCTGGCCTCTGGCCTCTGGCCTCAGGTCTCCGCCTCCGGCCTCTGGCCTCAGGTCTCCAGCCTCTGGCCTCTGGCATCAGGTCTCTGGTCTCTGGCCTCTGGCCTCAGGTCTCTGGCCTCAGGTCTCTGGCCTCCGGCCTCAGGTCTCCGGCCTCAGGTCACAGGTCTCCAGAGTCTGGCCTCAGGTCTCCAGCCTCTGGCCTCTGGCCTCCGGTCTCCGGCCTCGCCTCAGGTCTCCAGCCTCCGGCCTCTGGCCTCTGGCCTTAGGCCTCCGGCCTCTGGCCTCAGGTCTCCGGCCTCTGGCCTCAGATCTCCGGCCTCTGGCCTCTGGCCTCAGGTCTCCGGCCTCTGGCCTCAGTACTCCGGCCTCTGGCCTCAGGTCTCCGGCCTCAGGTCGCAGGACTCAGGTCTCAGGTCTCAGGTCTCAGGTCTCAGGTCTCAGGTCTCAAGTCTGAAGTCTGAAGTCTGAAGTCTGAAGTCTGAAGTCTCAAGTTTCAAGTCTCAAGTCTGAAGTCTCAAGTCTCAAGTCTCAAGTCTCAATTCTCAGGTCTCCGGCCTCTGGCCTCAGGTCTCTGGTCTCTGGCCTCAGGTCTCCAGCCTCAGGTCTCACGTCTCAGGTCTCAGGTCTCAGGTCTCAGGTCTCAGGTCTCAAGACTGAAGTCTGAAGTCTGAAGTCTCAAGTCTCAAGTCTCAAGTCTCAAGTCTGAAGTCTGAAGTCTGAAGTCTCAAGTCTCAAGTCTGAAGTCTCAAGTCTCAAGTCTCAAGTCTGAAGTCTCAAGTCTCAAGTCTCAAGTCTCAATTCTCAGGTCTCAGGTCTCAGGTCTCAGGTCTCCGGCCTCCAGCTTCGCCTCAAGTCTCCGGTCTCCAGCCTCGCCTCAGGTCTCCGGCCGCCGGCCTCGCCTCAGATCTCCGGCCTCGCCTCATGTCTCCGGACTCGAGCCTCGCCTCAGGCCTCCAGCTTCTGGCCTCGCCTCGGGTCTCTGGCCTCAAGTCTCTGTCCTCCGGCCTCAAGTCTCTGGCCTCAGGTTTCCAGCCTCTGGTCTCAGGTTTCCAGCCTCTGGCCTCAGGTCTCTGGCCTCTGGCCTCTGGCCTTAGGTCTCCAGCCTCTGGCCTCTGGCCTCAGGTCTCCAGCCTCTGGCCTCCGGCCTCTGGCCTCAGGTCTCCTGCCTCTGGCCTCAGATCTCCGGCCTCTGGCCTCAGGTCTCCGGCCTCTGGCCTCAGGTCTCCGGCCTCTGGCCTCTGGCCTCAGGTCTCCGGCCTCTGGCCGTCTCAGGTCTCTGGCCTCAGGTCTCCGGCCTCTGGCCTCTGGCCTCAGGTCTCCGGCCTCTGGCCGTCTCAGGTCTCTGGCCTCAGGTCTCCGGCCTCAGGTCTCCGGCCTCCAGCCCCTGGCCTCTGGCCGCTGGCCTCAGGTCTCCAGCCCCTGGCCTCTGGCCGCTGGCCTCGGGTCTCCAGCCTCTGGCCTCGGGCCTCTGGCCTCGCCTCAGGTCTCCGGCCTCGCCTCAGGTCTCCGGCCTCTGGCCTCTGGCCTCTGGCCTCAGGTCTCCAGTCTCTGGCCTCTGGCCTCAGGTCTCCGTTCTCAGGTCTCCAGCCTCTGGCCTCAGGTCTCAGGTCTCCGGCCTCAGGTCACAGGTCTCCAGAGTCTGGCCTCAGGTCTCCAGCCTCTGGCCTCTGGCCTCCGGTCTCCGGCCTCGCCTCAGGTCTCCGGCCTCTGGCCTCTGGCTTCAGATCTCCGGCATCTGGCTTCTGGCCTCTGGCCTCAGGTCTCCGGCCTCTGGCCTCAGGTCTCCAGTCTCTGGCCTCTGGCCTCAGGTCTCCGGCCTCTGGCCTCAGGTCTCCGGTCTCAGGCCTCTGGCCTCAGGTCTCCAGCCTCTGGCCTCAGGTCTCCAGCCTCTGGCCTCTGGCCTCAGGTCTCCAGTCTCTGGCCTCAGGTCTCCGGCCGCCGGCCTCTGGCCTCTGGCCTCTGGCCTCTGGCCTTAGGTCTCCGGCCTCTGGCCTCATGTCTCCGGCCTCTGGCCTCCGGCCTCAGGTCTCCGGCCGCAGGGCACAGGTCTCCAGCCTCTGGCCTCAGGTCTCCGGCCTCGGGCCTCGCCTCAGGCCTCCGGCCTCAGGCCTCCAGCTTCTGGCCTCGCCTCGGGTCTCTGGCCTCAAGTCTCTGGCCTCCGGCCTCAAGTCTCTGGCCTCAGGTTTCCAGCCTCTGGTCTCAGGTTTCCAGCCTCTGGCATTAGGTCTCTGGTCTCTGGCCTCTGGCATCAGGTCTCTGGCCTCTGGCCTCTGGCCTCAGGTCTCCGGCCTCTGGCCTCATGTCTCCAGCCTCTGGCCTCAGGTCTCCGGCCTCTGGCCTCTGGCCTCAGGTCTCCGGCATCTGGCCTCTGGCCTCTGGCCTCAGGTCTCCGCCTCCGGCCTCTGGCCTCAGGTCTCCAGCCTCTGGCCTCTGGCATCAGGTCTCTGGTCTCTGGCCTCTGGCCTCAGGTCTCCGTTCTCAGGTCTCCAGCCTCTGGCCTCAGGTCTCAGGTCTCCGGCCTCAGGTCACAGGTCTCCAGAGTCTGGCCTCAGGTCTCCAGCCTCTGGCCTCTGGCCTCCGGTCTCCGGCCTCGCCTCAGGTCTCCGGCCTCTGGCCTCTGGCTTCAGATCTCCGGCATCTGGCTTCTGGCCTCTGGCCTCAGGTCTCCGGCCTCTGGCCTCAGGTCTCCAGTCTCTGGCCTCTGGCCTCAGGTCTCCGGCCTCTGGCCTCAGGTCTCCGGTCTCAGGCCTCTGGCCTCAGGTCTCCAGCCTCTGGCCTCAGGTCTCCAGCCTCTGGCCTCTGGCCTCAGGTCTCCAGTCTCTGGCCTCAGGTCTCCGGCCGCCGGCCTCTGGCCTCTGGCCTCTGGCCTCTGGCCTTAGGTCTCCGGCCTCTGGCCTCATGTCTCCGGCCTCTGGCCTCCGGCCTCAGGTCTCCGGCCGCAGGGCACAGGTCTCCAGCCTCTGGCCTCAGGTCTCCGGCCTCGGGCCTCGCCTCAGGCCTCCGGCCTCAGGCCTCCAGCTTCTGGCCTCGCCTCGGGTCTCTGGCCTCAAGTCTCTGGCCTCCGGCCTCAAGTCTCTGGCCTCAGGTTTCCAGCCTCTGGTCTCAGGTTTCCAGCCTCTGGCATTAGGTCTCTGGTCTCTGGCCTCTGGCATCAGGTCTCTGGCCTCTGGCCTCTGGCCTCAGGTCTCCGGCCTCTGGCCTCATGTCTCCAGCCTCTGGCCTCAGGTCTCCGGCCTCTGGCCTCTGGCCTCAGGTCTCCGGCATCTGGCCTCTGGCCTCTGGCCTCAGGTCTCCGCCTCCGGCCTCTGGCCTCAGGTCTCCAGCCTCTGGCCTCTGGCATCAGGTCTCTGGTCTCTGGCCTCTGGCCTCAGGTCTCTGGCCTCAGGTCTCTGGCCTCCGGCCTCAGGTCTCCGGCCTCAGGTCACAGGTCTCCAGAGTCTGGCCTCAGGTCTCCAGCCTCTGGCCTCTGGCCTCCGGTCTCCGGCCTCGCCTCAGGTCTCCAGCCTCCGGCCTCTGGCCTCTGGCCTTAGGCCTCCGGCCTCTGGCCTCAGGTCTCCGGCCTCTGGCCTCAGATCTCCGGCCTCTGGCCTCTGGCCTCAGGTCTCCGGCCTCTGGCCTCAGTACTCCGGCCTCTGGCCTCAGGTCTCCGGCCTCAGGTCGCAGGACTCAGGTCTCAGGTCTCAGGTCTCAGGTCTCAGGTCTCAGGTCTCAAGTCTGAAGTCTGAAGTCTGAAGTCTGAAGTCTGAAGTCTCAAGTTTCAAGTCTCAAGTCTGAAGTCTCAAGTCTCAAGTCTCAAGTCTCAATTCTCAGGTCTCCGGCCTCTGGCCTCAGGTCTCTGGTCTCTGGCCTCAGGTCTCCAGCCTCAGGTCTCACGTCTCAGGTCTCAGGTCTCAGGTCTCAGGTCTCAGGTCTCAAGACTGAAGTCTGAAGTCTGAAGTCTCAAGTCTCAAGTCTCAAGTCTCAAGTCTCAAGTCTGAAGTCTGAAGTCTGAAGTCTCAAGTCTCAAGTCTGAAGTCTCAAGTCTCAAGTCTCAAGTCTGAAGTCTCAAGTCTCAAGTCTCAAGTCTCAATTCTCAGGTCTCAGGTCTCAGGTCTCAGGTCTCCGGCCTCCAGCTTCGCCTCAAGTCTCCGGTCTCCAGCCTCGCCTCAGGTCTCCGGCCGCCGACCTCGCCTCAGATCTCCGGCCTCGCCTCAAGTCTCCGGCCTCGAGCCTCGCCTCAGGCCTCCAGCTTCTGGCCTCGCCTCGGGTCTCTGGCCTCAAGTCTCTGTCCTCCGGCCTCAAGTCTCTGGCCTCAGGTTTCCAGCCTCTGGTCTCAGGTTTCCAGCCTCTGGCCTCAGGTCTCTGGCCTCTGGCCTCTGGCCTTAGGTCTCCAGCCTCTGGCCTCTGGCCTCAGGTCTCCAGCCTCTGGCCTCCGGCCTCTGGCCTCAGGTCTCCTGCCTCTGGCCTCAGATCTCCGGCCTCTGGCCTCAGGTCTCCGGCCTCTGGCCTCAGGTCTCTGGCCTCAGGTCTCACGTCTCAGGTCTCAGGTCTCAGGTCTCAGGTCTCAAGTCTGAAGTCTGAAGTCTGAAGTTTCAAGTCTCAAGTCTGAAGTCTCAAGTCTCAAGTCTCAAGTCTCAAGTCTCAATTCTCAGGTCTCAGGTCTCAGGTCTCAGGTCTCCGGCCTCCAGCTTCGCCTCAGGCCTCAGGTCTCCGGCCTTGCCGCAAGTCTCCAGCCACCGGCCTCCAGCTTCGCCTCAAGTCTCCGGTCTCCAGCCTCGCCTCAGGTCTCCGGCCGCCGGCCTCGCCTCAGATCTCCGGCCTCGCCTCAGGTCTCCGGCCTCACCTCAGGCCTCCGGTTTCTGGCCTCTGGCCTCAGGTCTCCGGCCTCTGGCCTCAGGTCTCCGGCCTCTGGCCTCCAGCCTCAGGTCTCCGGCCTCCAGCCCCTGGCCTCTGGTCTCCAGCCTCTGGCCTCGGGCCTCTGGCCTCGCCTCAGGTCTCCGGCCTCGCCTCAGGTCTCCGGCCTCAAGTTTCTGGCCTTGGGTCTCCGGCCTCCGGCCTCCGACCTCTGCCTCTGGCCTCTGGACTTAGGTCTCCGGCCTCTGGCATCAGGTCTCTGGTCTCTGGCCTCTGGCCTCTGGTCTCTGGCCGCAGGTCTCTGGCCTCCGGCCTCAGGTCTCCGGCTTCAGGTCACAGGTCTCCAGAGTCTGGCCTCAGGTCTCCAGCCTCTGGCCTCTGGCCTCCGGTCTCCGGCCTCGCCTCAAGTCTCCGGCCTCTGGCCTCTGGCTTCAGATCTCCGGCATCTGGCCTCTGGCCTCTGGCCTCAGGTCTCCGGCCTCTGCCCTCTGGCCTCAGGTCTCCAGCCTCTGCCCTCAGGTCTCCAGTCTCTGGCCTCTGGCCTCAGGTCTCCGTTCTCAGGCCTCTGGCCTCAGGTCTCCAGCCTCTGGCCTCAGGTCTCAGGTCTCCGGCCTCAGGTCACAGGTCTCCAGAGTCTGGCCTCAGGTCTCCAGCCTCTGGCCTCTGGCCTCCGGTCTCCGGCCTCGCCTCAGGTCTCCGGCCTCTGGCCTCTGGCTTCAGATCTCCGGCATCTGGCTTCTGGCCTCTGGCCTCAGGTCTCCGGCCTCTGGCCTCAGGTCTCCGGCCTCTGGCCGTCTCAGGTCTCTGGCCTCAGGTCTCCGGCCTCTGGCCTCTGGCCTCAGGTCTCCGGCCTCTGGCCGTCTCAGGTCTCTGGCCTCAGGTCTCCGGCCTCTGGCCTCTGGCCTCAGGTCTCCAGCCTCTGGCCTCAGGTCTCCAGCCTCTGGCCTCTGGCCTCAGGTCTCCAGTCTCTGGCCTCAGGTCTCCGGCCGCCGGCCTCTGGCCTCTGGCCTCTGGCCTCTGGCCTTAGGTCTCCGGCCTCTGGCCTCATGTCTCCGGCCTCTGGCCTCCGGCCTCAGGTCTCCGGCCGCAGGGCACAGGTCTCCAGCCTCTGGCCTCAGGTCTCCGGCCTCGGGCCTCGCCTCAGGCCTCCGGCCTCAGGCCTCCAGCTTCTGGCCTCGCCTCGGGTCTCTGGCCTCAAGTCTCTGGCCTCCGGCCTCAAGTCTCTGGCCTCAGGTTTCCAGCCTCTGGTCTCAGGTTTCCAGCCTCTGGCATTAGGTCTCTGGTCTCTGGCCTCTGGCATCAGGTCTCTGGCCTCTGGCCTCTGGCCTCAGGTCTCCGGCCTCTGGCCTCATGTCTCCAGCCTCTGGCCTCAGGTCTCCGGCCTCTGGCCTCTGGCCTCAGGTCTCCGGCATCTGGCCTCTGGCCTCTGGCCTCAGGTCTCCGCCTCCGGCCTCTGGCCTCAGGTCTCCAGCCTCTGGCCTCTGGCATCAGGTCTCTGGTCTCTGGCCTCTGGCCTCAGGTCTCTGGCCTCAGGTCTCTGGCCTCCGGCCTCAGGTCTCCGGCCTCAGGTCACAGGTCTCCAGAGTCTGGCCTCAGGTCTCCAGCCTCTGGCCTCTGGCCTCCGGTCTCCGGCCTCGCCTCAGGTCTCCAGCCTCCGGCCTCTGGCCTCTGGCCTTAGGCCTCCGGCCTCTGGCCTCAGGTCTCCGGCCTCTGGCCTCAGATCTCCGGCCTCTGGCCTCTGGCCTCAGGTCTCCGGCCTCTGGCCTCAGTACTCCGGCCTCTGGCCTCAGGTCTCCGGCCTCAGGTCGCAGGACTCAGGTCTCAGGTCTCAGGTCTCAGGTCTCAGGTCTCAGGTCTCAAGTCTCAAGTCTGAAGTCTGAAGTCTGAAGTCTGAAGTCTCAAGTTTCAAGTCTCAAGTCTGAAGTCTCAAGTCTCAAGTCTCAAGTCTCAATTCTCAGGTCTCCGGCCTCTGGCCTCAGGTCTCTGGTCTCTGGCCTCAGGTCTCCAGCCTCAGGTCTCACGTCTCAGGTCTCAGGTCTCAGGTCTCAGGTCTCAGGTCTCAAGACTGAAGTCTGAAGTCTGAAGTCTCAAGTCTCAAGTCTCAAGTCTCAAGTCTGAAGTCTGAAGTCTGAAGTCTCAAGTCTCAAGTCTGAAGTCTCAAGTCTCAAGTCTCAAGTCTGAAGTCTCAAGTCTCAAGTCTCAAGTCTCAATTCTCAGGTCTCAGGTCTCAGGTCTCAGGTCTCCGGCCTCCAGCTTCGCCTCAAGTCTCCGGTCTCCAGCCTCGCCTCAGGTCTCCGGCCGCCGACCTCGCCTCAGATCTCCGGCCTCGCCTCAAGTCTCCGGCCTCGAGCCTCGCCTCAGGCCTCCAGCTTCTGGCCTCGCCTCGGGTCTCTGGCCTCAAGTCTCTGTCCTCCGGCCTCAAGTCTCTGGCCTCAGGTTTCCAGCCTCTGGTCTCAGGTTTCCAGCCTCTGGCCTCAGGTCTCTGGCCTCTGGCCTCTGGCCTTAGGTCTCCAGCCTCTGGCCTCTGGCCTCAGGTCTCCAGCCTCTGGCCTCCGGCCTCTGGCCTCAGGTCTCCTGCCTCTGGCCTCAGATCTCCGGCCTCTGGCCTCAGGTCTCCGGCCTCTGGCCTCAGGTCTCTGGCCTCAGGTCTCACGTCTCAGGTCTCAGGTCTCAGGTCTCAGGTCTCAAGTCTGAAGTCTGAAGTCTGAAGTTTCAAGTCTCAAGTCTGAAGTCTCAAGTCTCAAGTCTCAAGTCTCAAGTCTCAATTCTCAGGTCTCAGGTCTCAGGTCTCAGGTCTCCGGCCTCCAGCTTCGCCTCAGGCCTCAGGTCTCCGGCCTTGCCGCAAGTCTCCAGCCACCGGCCTCCAGCTTCGCCTCAAGTCTCCGGTCTCCAGCCTCGCCTCAGGTCTCCGGCCGCCGGCCTCGCCTCAGATCTCCGGCCTCGCCTCAGGTCTCCGGCCTCACCTCAGGCCTCCGGTTTCTGGCCTCTGGCCTCAGGTCTCCGGCCTCTGGCCTCAGGTCTCCGGCCTCTGGCCTCCAGCCTCAGGTCTCCGGCCTCCAGCCCCTGGCCTCTGGTCTCCAGCCTCTGGCCTCGGGCCTCTGGCCTCGCCTCAGGTCTCCGGCCTCGCCTCAGGTCTCCGGCCTCAAGTTTCTGGCCTTGGGTCTCCGGCCTCCGGCCTCCGACCTCTGCCTCTGGCCTCTGGACTTAGGTCTCCGGCCTCTGGCATCAGGTCTCTGGTCTCTGGCCTCTGGCCTCTGGTCTCTGGCCGCAGGTCTCTGGCCTCCGGCCTCAGGTCTCCGGCTTCAGGTCACAGGTCTCCAGAGTCTGGCCTCAGGTCTCCAGCCTCTGGCCTCTGGCCTCCGGTCTCCGGCCTCGCCTCAAGTCTCCGGCCTCTGGCCTCTGGCTTCAGATCTCCGGCATCTGGCCTCTGGCCTCTGGCCTCAGGTCTCCGGCCTCTGCCCTCTGGCCTCAGGTCTCCAGCCTCTGCCCTCAGGTCTCCAGTCTCTGGCCTCTGGCCTCAGGTCTCCGTTCTCAGGCCTCTGGCCTCAGGTCTCCAGCCTCTGGCCTCAGGTCTCAGGTCTCCGGCCTCAGGTCACAGGTCTCCAGAGTCTGGCCTCAGGTCTCCAGCCTCTGGCCTCTGGCCTCCGGTCTCCGGCCTCGCCTCAGGTCTCCGGCCTCTGGCCTCTGGCTTCAGATCTCCGGCATCTGGCTTCTGGCCTCTGGCCTCAGGTCTCCGGCCTCTGGCCTCAGGTCTCCGGCCTCTGGCCGTCTCAGGTCTCTGGCCTCAGGTCTCCGGCCTCTGGCCTCTGGCCTCAGGTCTCCGGCCTCTGGCCGTCTCAGGTCTCTGGCCTCAGGTCTCCGGCCTCTGGCCTCTGGCCTCAGGTCTCCGGCCTCTGGCCGTCTCAGGTCTCTGGCCTCAGGTCTCCGGCCTCTGGACTCCGGCCTCAGGTCTCCGGCCTCCAGCCCCTGGCCTCTGGCCGCTGGCCTCAGGTCTCCAGCCCCTGGCCTCTGGCCGCTGGCCTCGGGTCTCCAGCCTCTGGCCTCGGGCCTCTGGCCTCGCCTCAGGTCTCCGGCCTCGCCTCAGGTCTCCGGCCTCTGGCCTCTGGCTTCAGATCTCCGGCATCTGGCCTCTGGCCTCTGGCCTCAGGTCTCCGGCCTCTGCCCTCTGGCCTCAGGTCTCCGGCCTCTGGCCTCAGGTCTCCAGTCTCTGGCCTCTGGCCTCAGGTCTCCGTTCTCAGGTCTCCAGCCTCTGGCCTCAGGTCTCAGGTCTCCGGCCTCAGGTCACAGGTCTCCAGAGTCTGGCCTCAGGTCTCCAGCCTCTGGCCTCTGGCCTCGCCTCAGGTCTCCGGCCGCCGGCCTCGCCTCAGATCTCCGGCCTCGCCTCAAGTCTCCGGCCTCGAGCCTCGCCTCAGGCCTCCAGCTTCTGGCCTCGCCTCGGGTCTCTGGCCTCAAGTCTCTGTCCTCCGGCCTCAAGTCTCTGGCCTCAGGTTTCCAGCCTCTGGTCTCAGGTTTCCAGCCTCTGGCCTCAGGTCTCTGGCCTCTGGCCTTAGGTCTCCAGCCTCTGGCCTCTGGCCTCAGGTCTCCAGCCTCTGGCCTCCGGCCTCTGGCCTCAGGTCTCCTGCCTCTGGCCTCAGATCTCCGGCCTCTGGCCTCAGGTCTCCGGCCTCTGGCCTCAGGTCTCCGGCCTCTGGCCTCTGGCCTCAGGTCTCCGGCCTCTGGCCGTCTCAGGTCTCTGGCCTCAGGTCTCCGGCCTCTGGCCTCTGGCCTCAGGTCTCCGGCCTCTGGCCGTCTCAGGTCTCTGGCCTCAGGTCTCCGGCCTCAGGTCTCCGGCCTCCAGCCCCTGGCCTCTGGCCGCTGGCCTCAGGTCTCCAGCCCCTGGCCTCTGGCCGCTGGCCTCGGGTCTCCAGCCTCTGGCCTCGGGCCTCTGGCCTCGCCTCAGGTCTCCGGCCTCGCCTCAGGTCTCCGGCCTCTGGCCTCTGGCTTCAGATCTCCGGCATCTGGCCCCTGGCCTCTGGCCTCAGGTCTCCGGCCTCTGCCCTCTGGCCTCAGGTCTCCGGCCTCTGGCCTCAGGTCTCCAGTCTCTGGCCTCTGGCCTCAGGTCTCCGTTCTCAGGTCTCCAGCCTCTGGCCTCAGGTCTCAGGTCTCCGGCCTCAGGTCACAGGTCTCCAGAGTCTGGCCTCAGGTCTCCAGCCTCTGGCCTCTGGCCTCCGGTCTCCGGCCTCGCCTCAGGTCTCCGGCCTCTGGCCTCTGGCTTCAGATCTCCGGCATCTGGCTTCTGGCCTCTGGCCTCAGGTCTCCGGCCTCTGGCCTCAGGTCTCCAGTCTCTGGCCTCTGGCCTCAGGTCTCCGGCCTCTGGCCTCAGGTCTCCGGTCTCAGGCCTCTGGCCTCAGGTCTCCAGCCTCTGGCCTCAGGTCTCCAGCCTCTGGCCTCTGGCCTCAGGTCTCCAGTCTCTGGCCTCAGGTCTCCGGCCGCCGGCCTCTGGCCTCTGGCCTCTGGCCTCTGGCCTTAGGTCTCCGGCCTCTGGCCTCATGTCTCCGGCCTCTGGCCTCCGGCCTCAGGTCTCCGGCCGCAGGGCACAGGTCTCCAGCCTCTGGCCTCAGGTCTCCGGCCTCGGGCCTCGCCTCAGGCCTCCGGCCTCAGGCCTCCAGCTTCTGGCCTCGCCTCGGGTCTCTGGCCTCAAGTCTCTGGCCTCCGGCCTCAAGTCTCTGGCCTCAGGTTTCCAGCCTCTGGTCTCAGGTTTCCAGCCTCTGGCATTAGGTCTCTGGTCTCTGGCCTCTGGCATCAGGTCTCTGGCCTCTGGCCTCTGGCCTCAGGTCTCCGGCCTCTGGCCTCATGTCTCCAGCCTCTGGCCTCAGGTCTCCGGCCTCTGGCCTCTGGCCTCAGGTCTCCGGCATCTGGCCTCTGGCCTCTGGCCTCAGGTCTCCGCCTCCGGCCTCTGGCCTCAGGTCTCCAGCCTCTGGCCTCTGGCATCAGGTCTCTGGTCTCTGGCCTCTGGCCTCAGGTCTCTGGCCTCAGGTCTCTGGCCTCCGGCCTCAGGTCTCCGGCCTCAGGTCACAGGTCTCCAGAGTCTGGCCTCAGGTCTCCAGCCTCTGGCCTCTGGCCTCCGGTCTCCGGCCTCGCCTCAGGTCTCCAGCCTCCGGCCTCTGGCCTCTGGCCTTAGGCCTCCGGCCTCTGGCCTCAGGTCTCCGGCCTCTGGCCTCAGATCTCCGGCCTCTGGCCTCTGGCCTCAGGTCTCCGGCCTCTGGCCTCAGTACTCCGGCCTCTGGCCTCAGGTCTCCGGCCTCAGGTCGCAGGACTCAGGTCTCAGGTCTCAGGTCTCAGGTCTCAGGTCTCAGGTCTCAAGTCTGAAGTCTGAAGTCTGAAGTCTGAAGTCTGAAGTCTCAAGTTTCAAGTCTCAAGTCTGAAGTCTCAAGTCTCAAGTCTCAAGTCTCAATTCTCAGGTCTCCGGCCTCTGGCCTCAGGTCTCTGGTCTCTGGCCTCAGGTCTCCAGCCTCAGGTCTCACGTCTCAGGTCTCAGGTCTCAGGTCTCAGGTCTCAGGTCTCAAGACTGAAGTCTGAAGTCTGAAGTCTCAAGTCTCAAGTCTCAAGTCTCAAGTCTCAAGTCTGAAGTCTGAAGTCTGAAGTCTCAAGTCTCAAGTCTGAAGTCTCAAGTCTCAAGTCTCAAGTCTGAAGTCTCAAGTCTCAAGTCTCAAGTCTCAATTCTCAGGTCTCAGGTCTCAGGTCTCAGGTCTCCGGCCTCCAGCTTCGCCTCAAGTCTCCGGTCTCCAGCCTCGCCTCAGGTCTCCGGCCGCCGACCTCGCCTCAGATCTCCGGCCTCGCCTCAAGTCTCCGGCCTCGAGCCTCGCCTCAGGCCTCCAGCTTCTGGCCTCGCCTCGGGTCTCTGGCCTCAAGTCTCTGTCCTCCGGCCTCAAGTCTCTGGCCTCAGGTTTCCAGCCTCTGGTCTCAGGTTTCCAGCCTCTGGCCTCAGGTCTCTGGCCTCTGGCCTCTGGCCTTAGGTCTCCAGCCTCTGGCCTCTGGCCTCAGGTCTCCAGCCTCTGGCCTCCGGCCTCTGGCCTCAGGTCTCCTGCCTCTGGCCTCAGATCTCCGGCCTCTGGCCTCAGGTCTCCGGCCTCTGGCCTCAGGTCTCTGGCCTCAGGTCTCACGTCTCAGGTCTCAGGTCTCAGGTCTCAGGTCTCAAGTCTGAAGTCTGAAGTCTGAAGTTTCAAGTCTCAAGTCTGAAGTCTCAAGTCTCAAGTCTCAAGTCTCAAGTCTCAATTCTCAGGTCTCAGGTCTCAGGTCTCAGGTCTCCGGCCTCCAGCTTCGCCTCAAGTCTCCGGTCTCCAGCCTCGCCTCAGGTCTCCGGCCGCCGACCTCGCCTCAGATCTCCGGCCTCGCCTCAAGTCTCCGGCCTCGAGCCTCGCCTCAGGCCTCCAGCTTCTGGCCTCGCCTCGGGTCTCTGGCCTCAAGTCTCTGTCCTCCGGCCTCAAGTCTCTGGCCTCAGGTTTCCAGCCTCTGGTCTCAGGTTTCCAGCCTCTGGCCTCAGGTCTCTGGCCTCTGGCCTCTGGCCTTAGGTCTCCAGCCTCTGGCCTCTGGCCTCAGGTCTCCAGCCTCTGGCCTCCGGCCTCTGGCCTCAGGTCTCCTGCCTCTGGCCTCAGATCTCCGGCCTCTGGCCTCAGGTCTCCGGCCTCTGGCCTCAGGTCTCTGGCCTCAGGTCTCACGTCTCAGGTCTCAGGTCTCAGGTCTCAGGTCTCAAGTCTGAAGTCTGAAGTCTGAAGTTTCAAGTCTCAAGTCTGAAGTCTCAAGTCTCAAGTCTCAAGTCTCAAGTCTCAATTCTCAGGTCTCAGGTCTCAGGTCTCAGGTCTCCGGCCTCCAGCTTCGCCTCAGGCCTCAGGTCTCCGGCCTTGCCGCAAGTCTCCAGCCACCGGCCTCCAGCTTCGCCTCAAGTCTCCGGTCTCCAGCCTCGCCTCAGGTCTCCGGCCGCCGGCCTCGCCTCAGATCTCCGGCCTCGCCTCAGGTCTCCGGCCTCACCTCAGGCCTCCGGTTTCTGGCCTCTGGCCTCAGGTCTCCGGCCTCTGGCCTCAGGTCTCCGGCCTCTGGCCTCCAGCCTCAGGTCTCCGGCCTCCAGCCCCTGGCCTCTGGTCTCCAGCCTCTGGCCTCGGGCCTCTGGCCTCGCCTCAGGTCTCCGGCCTCGCCTCAGGTCTCCGGCCTCAAGTTTCTGGCCTTGGGTCTCCGGCCTCCGGCCTCCGACCTCTGCCTCTGGCCTCTGGACTTAGGTCTCCGGCCTCTGGCATCAGGTCTCTGGTCTCTGGCCTCTGGCCTCTGGTCTCTGGCCGCAGGTCTCTGGCCTCCGGCCTCAGGTCTCCGGCTTCAGGTCACAGGTCTCCAGAGTCTGGCCTCAGGTCTCCAGCCTCTGGCCTCTGGCCTCCGGTCTCCGGCCTCGCCTCAAGTCTCCGGCCTCTGGCCTCTGGCTTCAGATCTCCGGCATCTGGCCTCTGGCCTCTGGCCTCAGGTCTCCGGCCTCTGCCCTCTGGCCTCAGGTCTCCAGCCTCTGCCCTCAGGTCTCCAGTCTCTGGCCTCTGGCCTCAGGTCTCCGTTCTCAGGCCTCTGGCCTCAGGTCTCCAGCCTCTGGCCTCAGGTCTCAGGTCTCCGGCCTCAGGTCACAGGTCTCCAGAGTCTGGCCTCAGGTCTCCAGCCTCTGGCCTCTGGCCTCCGGTCTCCGGCCTCGCCTCAGGTCTCCGGCCTCTGGCCTCTGGCTTCAGATCTCCGGCATCTGGCTTCTGGCCTCTGGCCTCAGGTCTCCGGCCTCTGGCCTCAGGTCTCCGGCCTCTGGCCGTCTCAGGTCTCTGGCCTCAGGTCTCCGGCCTCTGGCCTCTGGCCTCAGGTCTCCGGCCTCTGGCCGTCTCAGGTCTCTGGCCTCAGGTCTCCGGCCTCTGGCCCCTGGCCTCAGGTCTCCGGCCTCTGGCCGTCTCAGGTCTCTGGCCTCAGGTCTCCGGCCTCTGGCCTCCGGCCTCAGGTCTCCGGCCTCCAGCCCCTGGCCTCTGGCCGCTGGCCTCAGGTCTCCAGCCCCTGGCCTCTGGCCGCTGGCCTCGGGTCTCCAGCCTCTGGCCTCGGGCCTCTGGCCTCGCCTCAGGTCTCCGGCCTCGCCTCAGGTCTCCGGCCTCTGGCCTCTGGCTTCAGATCTCCGGCATCTGGCCCCTGGCCTCTGGCCTCAGGTCTCCGGCCTCTGCCCTCTGGCCTCAGGTCTCCGGCCTCTGGCCTCAGGTCTCCAGTCTCTGGCCTCTGGCCTCAGGTCTCCGTTCTCAGGTCTCCAGCCTCTGGCCTCAGGTCTCAGGTCTCCGGCCTCAGGTCACAGGTCTCCAGAGTCTGGCCTCAGGTCTCCAGCCTCTGGCCTCTGGCCTCCGGTCTCCGGCCTCGCCTCAGGTCTCCGGCCTCTGGCCTCTGGCTTCAGATCTCCGGCATCTGGCTTCTGGCCTCTGGCCTCAGGTCTCCGGCCTCTGGCCTCAGGTCTCCAGTCTCTGGCCTCTGGCCTCAGGTCTCCGGCCTCTGGCCTCAGGTCTCCGGTCTCAGGCCTCTGGCCTCAGGTCTCCAGCCTCTGGCCTCAGGTCTCCAGCCTCTGGCCTCTGGCCTCAGGTCTCCAGTCTCTGGCCTCAGGTCTCCGGCCGCCGGCCTCTGGCCTCTGGCCTCTGGCCTCTGGCCTTAGGTCTCCGGCCTCTGGCCTCATGTCTCCGGCCTCTGGCCTCCGGCCTCAGGTCTCCGGCCGCAGGGCACAGGTCTCCAGCCTCTGGCCTCAGGTCTCCGGCCTCGGGCCTCGCCTCAGGCCTCCGGCCTCAGGCCTCCAGCTTCTGGCCTCGCCTCGGGTCTCTGGCCTCAAGTCTCTGGCCTCCGGCCTCAAGTCTCTGGCCTCAGGTTTCCAGCCTCTGGTCTCAGGTTTCCAGCCTCTGGCATTAGGTCTCTGGTCTCTGGCCTCTGGCATCAGGTCTCTGGCCTCTGGCCTCTGGCCTCAGGTCTCCGGCCTCTGGCCTCATGTCTCCAGCCTCTGGCCTCAGGTCTCCGGCCTCTGGCCTCTGGCCTCAGGTCTCCGGCATCTGGCCTCTGGCCTCTGGCCTCAGGTCTCCGCCTCCGGCCTCTGGCCTCAGGTCTCCAGCCTCTGGCCTCTGGCATCAGGTCTCTGGTCTCTGGCCTCTGGCCTCAGGTCTCTGGCCTCAGGTCTCTGGCCTCCGGCCTCAGGTCTCCGGCCTCAGGTCACAGGTCTCCAGAGTCTGGCCTCAGGTCTCCAGCCTCTGGCCTCTGGCCTCCGGTCTCCGGCCTCGCCTCAGGTCTCCAGCCTCCGGCCTCTGGCCTCTGGCCTTAGGCCTCCGGCCTCTGGCCTCAGGTCTCCGGCCTCTGGCCTCAGATCTCCGGCCTCTGGCCTCTGGCCTCAGGTCTCCGGCCTCTGGCCTCAGTACTCCGGCCTCTGGCCTCAGGTCTCCGGCCTCAGGTCGCAGGACTCAGGTCTCAGGTCTCAGGTCTCAGGTCTCAGGTCTCAGGTCTCAAGTCTGAAGTCTGAAGTCTGAAGTCTGAAGTCTGAAGTCTCAAGTTTCAAGTCTCAAGTCTGAAGTCTCAAGTCTCAAGTCTCAAGTCTCAATTCTCAGGTCTCCGGCCTCTGGCCTCAGGTCTCTGGTCTCTGGCCTCAGGTCTCCAGCCTCAGGTCTCACGTCTCAGGTCTCAGGTCTCAGGTCTCAGGTCTAAGGTCTCAAGACTGAAGTCTGAAGTCTGAAGTCTCAAGTCTCAAGTCTCAAGTCTCAAGTCTGAAGTCTGAAGTCTGAAGTCTCAAGTCTCAAGTCTGAAGTCTCAAGTCTCAAGTCTCAAGTCTGAAGTCTCAAGTCTCAAGTCTCAAGTCTCAATTCTCAGGTCTCAGGTCTCAGGTCTCAGGTCTCCGGCCTCCAGCTTCGCCTCAAGTCTCCGGTCTCCAGCCTCGCCTCAGGTCTCCGGCCGCCGGCCTCGCCTCAGATCTCCGGCCTCGCCTCATGTCTCCGGCCTCGAGCCTCGCCTCAGGCCTCCAGCTTCTGGCCTCGCCTCGGGTCTCTGGCCTCAAGTCTCTGTCCTCCGGCCTCAAGTCTCTGGCCTCAGGTTTCCAGCCTCTGGTCTCAGGTTTCCAGCCTCTGGCCTCAGGTCTCTGGCCTCTGGCCTCTGGCCTTAGGTCTCCAGCCTCTGGCCTCTGGCCTCAGGTCTCCAGCCTCTGGCCTCCGGCCTCTGGCCTCAGGTCTCCTGCCTCTGGCCTCAGATCTCCGGCCTCTGGCCTCAGGTCTCCGGCCTCTGGCCTCAGGTCTCCGGCCTCTGGCCTCTGGCCTCAGGTCTCCGGCCTCTGGCCGTCTCAGGTCTCTGGCCTCAGGTCTCCGGCCTCTGGCCTCTGGCCTCAGGTCTCCGGCCTCTGGCCGTCTCAGGTCTCTGGCCTCAGGTCTCCGGCCTCAGGTCTCCGGCCTCCAGCCCCTGGCCTCTGGCCGCTGGCCTCAGGTCTCCAGCCCCTGGCCTCTGGCCGCTGGCCTCGGGTCTCCAGCCTCTGGCCTCGGGCCTCTGGCCTCGCCTCAGGTCTCCGGCCTCGCCTCAGGTCTCCGGCCTCTGGCCTCTGGCCTCTGGCCTCAGGTCTCCAGTCTCTGGCCTCTGGCCTCAGGTCTCCGTTCTCAGGTCTCCAGCCTCTGGCCTCAGGTCTCAGGTCTCCGGCCTCAGGTCACAGGTCTCCAGAGTCTGGCCTCAGGTCTCCAGCCTCTGGCCTCTGGCCTCCGGTCTCCGGCCTCGCCTCAGGTCTCCGGCCTCTGGCCTCTGGCTTCAGATCTCCGGCATCTGGCTTCTGGCCTCTGGCCTCAGGTCTCCGGCCTCTGGCCTCAGGTCTCCAGTCTCTGGCCTCTGGCCTCAGGTCTCCGGCCTCTGGCCTCAGGTCTCCGGTCTCAGGCCTCTGGCCTCAGGTCTCCAGCCTCTGGCCTCAGGTCTCCAGCCTCTGGCCTCTGGCCTCAGGTCTCCAGTCTCTGGCCTCAGGTCTCCGGCCGCCGGCCTCTGGCCTCTGGCCTCTGGCCTCTGGCCTTAGGTCTCCGGCCTCTGGCCTCATGTCTCCGGCCTCTGGCCTCCGGCCTCAGGTCTCCGGCCGCAGGGCACAGGTCTCCAGCCTCTGGCCTCAGGTCTCCGGCCTCGGGCCTCGCCTCAGGCCTCCGGCCTCAGGCCTCCAGCTTCTGGCCTCGCCTCGGGTCTCTGGCCTCAAGTCTCTGGCCTCCGGCCTCAAGTCTCTGGCCTCAGGTTTCCAGCCTCTGGTCTCAGGTTTCCAGCCTCTGGCATTAGGTCTCTGGTCTCTGGCCTCTGGCATCAGGTCTCTGGCCTCTGGCCTCTGGCCTCAGGTCTCCGGCCTCTGGCCTCATGTCTCCAGCCTCTGGCCTCAGGTCTCCGGCCTCTGGCCTCTGGCCTCAGGTCTCCGGCATCTGGCCTCTGGCCTCTGGCCTCAGGTCTCCGCCTCCGGCCTCTGGCCTCAGGTCTCCAGCCTCTGGCCTCTGGCATCAGGTCTCTGGTCTCTGGCCTCTGGCCTCAGGTCTCCGTTCTCAGGTCTCCAGCCTCTGGCCTCAGGTCTCAGGTCTCCGGCCTCAGGTCACAGGTCTCCAGAGTCTGGCCTCAGGTCTCCAGCCTCTGGCCTCTGGCCTCCGGTCTCCGGCCTCGCCTCAGGTCTCCGGCCTCTGGCCTCTGGCTTCAGATCTCCGGCATCTGGCTTCTGGCCTCTGGCCTCAGGTCTCCGGCCTCTGGCCTCAGGTCTCCAGTCTCTGGCCTCTGGCCTCAGGTCTCCGGCCTCTGGCCTCAGGTCTCCGGTCTCAGGCCTCTGGCCTCAGGTCTCCAGCCTCTGGCCTCAGGTCTCCAGCCTCTGGCCTCTGGCCTCAGGTCTCCAGTCTCTGGCCTCAGGTCTCCGGCCGCCGGCCTCTGGCCTCTGGCCTCTGGCCTCTGGCCTTAGGTCTCCGGCCTCTGGCCTCATGTCTCCGGCCTCTGGCCTCCGGCCTCAGGTCTCCGGCCGCAGGGCACAGGTCTCCAGCCTCTGGCCTCAGGTCTCCGGCCTCGGGCCTCGCCTCAGGCCTCCGGCCTCAGGCCTCCAGCTTCTGGCCTCGCCTCGGGTCTCTGGCCTCAAGTCTCTGGCCTCCGGCCTCAAGTCTCTGGCCTCAGGTTTCCAGCCTCTGGTCTCAGGTTTCCAGCCTCTGGCATTAGGTCTCTGGTCTCTGGCCTCTGGCATCAGGTCTCTGGCCTCTGGCCTCTGGCCTCAGGTCTCCGGCCTCTGGCCTCATGTCTCCAGCCTCTGGCCTCAGGTCTCCGGCCTCTGGCCTCTGGCCTCAGGTCTCCGGCATCTGGCCTCTGGCCTCTGGCCTCAGGTCTCCGCCTCCGGCCTCTGGCCTCAGGTCTCCAGCCTCTGGCCTCTGGCATCAGGTCTCTGGTCTCTGGCCTCTGGCCTCAGGTCTCTGGCCTCAGGTCTCTGGCCTCCGGCCTCAGGTCTCCGGCCTCAGGTCACAGGTCTCCAGAGTCTGGCCTCAGGTCTCCAGCCTCTGGCCTCTGGCCTCCGGTCTCCGGCCTCGCCTCAGGTCTCCAGCCTCCGGCCTCTGGCCTCTGGCCTTAGGCCTCCGGCCTCTGGCCTCAGGTCTCCGGCCTCTGGCCTCAGATCTCCGGCCTCTGGCCTCTGGCCTCAGGTCTCCGGCCTCTGGCCTCAGTACTCCGGCCTCTGGCCTCAGGTCTCCGGCCTCAGGTCGCAGGACTCAGGTCTCAGGTCTCAGGTCTCAGGTCTCAGGTCTCAGGTCTCAAGTCTGAAGTCTGAAGTCTGAAGTCTGAAGTCTGAAGTCTCAAGTTTCAAGTCTCAAGTCTGAAGTCTCAAGTCTCAAGTCTCAAGTCTCAATTCTCAGGTCTCCGGCCTCTGGCCTCAGGTCTCTGGTCTCTGGCCTCAGGTCTCCAGCCTCAGGTCTCACGTCTCAGGTCTCAGGTCTCAGGTCTCAGGTCTCAGGTCTCAAGACTGAAGTCTGAAGTCTGAAGTCTCAAGTCTCAAGTCTCAAGTCTCAAGTCTCAAGTCTGAAGTCTGAAGTCTGAAGTCTCAAGTCTCAAGTCTGAAGTCTCAAGTCTCAAGTCTCAAGTCTGAAGTCTCAAGTCTCAAGTCTCAAGTCTCAATTCTCAGGTCTCAGGTCTCAGGTCTCAGGTCTCCGGCCTCCAGCTTCGCCTCAAGTCTCCGGTCTCCAGCCTCGCCTCAGGTCTCCGGCCGCCGACCTCGCCTCAGATCTCCGGCCTCGCCTCAAGTCTCCGGCCTCGAGCCTCGCCTCAGGCCTCCAGCTTCTGGCCTCGCCTCGGGTCTCTGGCCTCAAGTCTCTGTCCTCCGGCCTCAAGTCTCTGGCCTCAGGTTTCCAGCCTCTGGTCTCAGGTTTCCAGCCTCTGGCCTCAGGTCTCTGGCCTCTGGCCTCTGGCCTTAGGTCTCCAGCCTCTGGCCTCTGGCCTCAGGTCTCCAGCCTCTGGCCTCCGGCCTCTGGCCTCAGGTCTCCTGCCTCTGGCCTCAGATCTCCGGCCTCTGGCCTCAGGTCTCCGGCCTCTGGCCTCAGGTCTCTGGCCTCAGGTCTCACGTCTCAGGTCTCAGGTCTCAGGTCTCAGGTCTCAAGTCTGAAGTCTGAAGTCTGAAGTTTCAAGTCTCAAGTCTGAAGTCTCAAGTCTCAAGTCTCAAGTCTCAAGTCTCAATTCTCAGGTCTCAGGTCTCAGGTCTCAGGTCTCCGGCCTCCAGCTTCGCCTCAGGCCTCAGGTCTCCGGCCTTGCCGCAAGTCTCCAGCCACCGGCCTCCAGCTTCGCCTCAAGTCTCCGGTCTCCAGCCTCGCCTCAGGTCTCCGGCCGCCGGCCTCGCCTCAGATCTCCGGCCTCGCCTCAGGTCTCCGGCCTCACCTCAGGCCTCCGGTTTCTGGCCTCTGGCCTCAGGTCTCCGGCCTCTGGCCTCAGGTCTCCGGCCTCTGGCCTCCAGCCTCAGGTCTCCGGCCTCCAGCCCCTGGCCTCTGGCCACTGGCCTCTGGTCTCCAGCCTCTGGCCTCGGGCCTCTGGCCTCGCCTCAGGTCTCCGGCCTCGCCTCAGGTCTCCGGCCTCAAGTTTCTGGCCTTGGGTCTCCGGCCTCAGGTCTCCGGCCTCTTGCCTCAGCTCTCCAGCCTCTGGCCTCAGGTCTCCGGCCTCTGGTCTCAGGTCTCCGGCATCTGGCCTCTGGCCTCTGGCCTCAGTTCTCCATCCTCTGGCCTCAGGTCTCCAGCCTCTGGCCTCTGGCCTCAGGTCTCCAGTCTCTGGCCTCAGGTCTCCGGCCTCCGGCCTCTGGCCTCAGGTCTCTGGCCACAGGTCTCTGGCCTCCGGACTCAGGTCTCCGGCCTCAGGTCACAGGTCTCCAGCCTCTGGCCTCTGGCCTCCGGTCTCCGGCCTCGCCTCAGGTCTCCGGCCTCTGGCCTCTGGCTTCAGCTCTCCGGCATCTGGCCTCTGGCCTCAGGTCTCCGGCCTCTGGCCTCAGGTCTCCAGTCTCTGGCCTCAGGTCTCCGGCCTCCGGCCTCTGGCCTCTGGCCTCAGGACTCCAGCCTCTGGCCTCAGGTCTCCAGCCCTTGGCCTCTGGCCTCAGGTCTCCAGTCACTGGCCTCAGGTCTCCGGCCTCCGGCCTCCGACCTCTGGCCTCTGGCCTCTGGACTTAGGTCTCCGGCCTCTGGCATCAGGTCTCTGGTCTCTGGCCTCTGGCCTCTGGTCTCTGGCCGCAGGTCTCTGGCCTCCGGCCTCAGGTCTCCGGCTTCAGGTCACAGGTCTCCAGAGTCTGGCCTCAGGTCTCCAGCCTCTGGCCTCTGGCCTCCGGTCTCCGGCCTCGCCTCAGGTCTCCGGCCTCTGGCCTCTGG
The DNA here is from genome assembly GCF_030028105.1 of Mobula birostris. Taxonomy (NCBI): domain Eukaryota; kingdom Metazoa; phylum Chordata; class Chondrichthyes; order Myliobatiformes; family Myliobatidae; genus Mobula; species Mobula birostris. The sequence goes on from NW_027275117.1 coordinate 21,848, forward strand.
CTTCAGATCTCCGGCATCTGGCCTCTGGCCTCTGGCCTCAGGTCTCCGGCCTCTGCCCTCTGGCCTCAGGTCTCCGGCCTCTGGCCTCAGGTCTCCAGTCTCTGGCCTCTGGCCTCAGGTCTCCGTTCTCAGGCCTCTGGCCTCAGGTCTCCAGCCTCTGGCCTCAGGTCTCAGGTCTCTGGCCTCAGGTCACAGGTCTCCAGAGTCTGGCCTCAGGTCTCCAGCCTCTGGCCTCTGGCCTCCGGTCTCCGGCCTCGCCTCAGGTCTCCGGCCTCTGGCCTCTGGCTTCAGATCTCCGGCATCTGGCTTCTGGCCTCTGGCCTCAGGTCTCCGGCCTCTGGCCTCAGGTCTCCGGCCTCTGGCCGTCTCAGGTCTCTGGCCTCAGGTCTCCGGCCTCTGGCCTCTGGCCTCAGGTCTCCGGCCTCTGGCCGTCTCAGGTCTCTGGCCTCAGGTCTCCGGCCTCTGGCCTCTGGCCTCAGGTCTCCGGCCTCTGGTCATCTCAGGTCTCTGGCCTCAGGTCTCCGGCCTCTGGCCTCCGGCCTCAGGTCTCCGGCCTCCAGCCCCTGGCCTCTGGCCGCTGGCCTCAGGTCTCCAGCCCCTGGCCTCTGGCCGCTGGCCTCGGGTCTCCAGCCTCTGGCCTCGGGCCTCTGGCCTCGCCTCAGGTCTCCGGCCTCGCCTCAGGTCTCCGGCCTCTGGCCTCTGGCTTCAGATCTCCGGCATCTGGCCTCTGGCCTCTGGCCTCAGGTCTCCGGCCTCTGCCCTCTGGCCTCAGGTCTCCGGCCTCTGGCCTCAGGTCTCCAGTCTCTGGCCTCTGGCCTCAGGTCTCCGTTCTCAGGTCTCCAGCCTCTGGCCTCAGGTCTCAGGTCTCCGGCCTCAGGTCACAGGTCTCCAGAGTCTGGCCTCAGGTCTCCAGCCTCTGGCCTCTGGCCTCCGGTCTCCGGCCTCGCCTCAGGTCTCCGGCCTCTGGCCTCTGGCTTCAGATCTCCGGCATCTGGCTTCTGGCCTCTGGCCTCAGGTCTCCGGCCTCTGGCCTCAGGTCTCCAGTCTCTGGCCTCTGGCCTCAGGTCTCCGGCCTCTGGCCTCAGGTCTCCGGTCTCAGGCCTCTGGCCTCAGGTCTCCAGCCTCTGGCCTCAGGTCTCCAGTCTCTGGCCTCAGGACTCCGGCCGCCGGCCTCTGGCCTCTGGCCTCTGGCCTTAGGTCTCCGGCCTCTGGCCTCATGTCTCCGGCCTCTGGCCTCCGGCCTCAGGTCTCCGGCCGCAGGTCACAGGTCTCCAGCCTCTGGCCTCAGGTCTCCGGCCTCGGGCCTCGCCTCAGGCCTCCGGCCTCAGGCCTCCAGCTTCTGGCCTCGCCTCGGGTCTCTGGCCTCAAGTCTCTGGCCTCAGGTTTCCAGCCTCTGGTCTCAGGTTTCCAGCCTCTGGCATTAGGTCTCTGGTCTCTGGCCTCTGGCATCAGGTCTCTGGCCTCTGGCCTCTGGCCTCAGGTCTCCGGCCTCTGGCCTCATGTCTCCAGCCTCTAGCCTCAGGTCTCCGGCCTCTGGCCTCTGGCCTCAGGTCTCCGGCATCTGGCCTCTGGTCTCTGGCCTCAGGTCTCCGCCTCCGGCCTCTGGCCTCAGGTCTCCAGCCTCTGGCCTCTGGCATCAGGTCTCTGGTCTCTGGCCTCTGGCCTCAGGTCTCTGGCCTCAGGTCTCTGGCCTCCGGCCTCAGGTCTCCGGCCTCAGGTCACAGGTCTCCAGAGTCTGGCCTCAGGTCTCCAGCCTCTGGCCTCTGGCCTCCGGTCTCCGGCCTCGCCTCAGGTCTCCAGCCTCCGGCCTCTGGCCTCTGGCCTTAGGCCTCCGGCCTCTGGCCTCAGGTCTCCGGCCTCTGGCCTCAGATCTCCGGTCTCTGGCCTCTGGCCTCTGGCCTCAGGTCTCCGGCCTCTGGCCTCAGTACTCCGGCCTCTGGCCTCAGGTCTCACGTCTCAGGTCGCAGGACTCAGGTCTCAGGTCTCAGGTCTCAGGTCTCAGGTCTCAGGTCTCAAGTCTGAAGTTTGAAGTCTGAAGTCTGAAGTCTGAAGTCTCAAGTTTCAAGTCTCAAGTCTGAAGTCTCAAGTCTCAAGTCTCAAGTCTCAATTCTCAGGTCTCAGGTCTCAGGCCTCAGGTCTCCGGCCTCTGGCCTCAGGTCTCCAGCCTCAGGTCTCACGTCTCAGGTCTCCGGCCTCCAGCTTCGCCTCAGGCCTCAGGTCTCCGGCCTTGCCGCAAGTCTCCAGCCACCGGCCTCGCATCAAGTCTCCAGCCTCCAGCCTCGCCTCAGGTCTCCGGCCGCCGGCCTCGCCTCAGATCTCCGGCCTCGCCTCAGGTCTCCGGCTTCTGGCCTCTGGCCTCAGGTCTCCGGCCTCTGGCCGTCTCAGGTCTCTGGCCTCAGGTCTCCGGCCTCTGGCCTCAGGTCTCCAGCCTCAGGTCTCCGGCCTCCAGCTCCTGGCCTCTGGCCGCTGGCCTCGGGTCTCCAGCCTCTGGCCGCGCCTCAGGTCTCCGGCCTCGCCTCAGGTCTCCGGCCTCAAGTTTCTGGCCTTGGGTCTCCGGCCTCAGGTCTCCGGCCTCTTGCCTCAGGTCTCCAGCCTCTGGCCTCAGGTCTCCGGCCTCTGGTCTCAGGTCTCCGGCCTCTGGCCTCTGGCCTCAGGTCTCCGGCATCTGGCCTCAGGTCTCTGGCCTCAGGTCTCCGGCATCTGGCCTCTGGCCTCTGGCCTCAGGTCTCCGCCTCCGGTCTCTGGCATTAGGTCACCGGCCTCTGGCCTCAGGTCTCCAGCCTCTGGCCTCTGGCATCAGGTCTCTGGTCTCTGGCCTCTGGCCTCAGGTCTCTGGCCTCCGGCCTCAGGTCTCCGGCCTCAGGTCACAGGTCTCCAGAGTCTGGCCTCAGGTCTTCAGTCTCTGGCCTCTGGCCTCCGGTCTCCGGCCTCGCCTCAGGTCTCCGGCCTCCGGCCTCTGGCCTCTGGCCTTAGGTCTCTGGCCTCTGGCCTCAGGTCTCGGCCTCTGGCCTCAGGTCTCTGGCCTCAGGTCTCTGGCCTCCGGCCTCAGGTCTCCGGCCTCAGGTCACAGGTCTCCAGCCTCTGGCCTCAGGTCTCCAGCCTCTGGCCTCGCCTCAGGTCTCCGGCCTCACCTCAGGTCTCCGGCCTCTGGCCTCATGTCTCCGGCCTCCGGCCTCTGGCCTCAGGTCTCCGGCCTCTGGCCTCAGGTCTCTGGCCTCTGGCCTCAGGTCTCCGGCCTCTGGCCTCAGGTCTCCAGCCTCTGGCCTCAGATCTCCGGCCTCTGGCCTCTGGCCTCAGGTCTCCGGCCTCTGGCCTCAGGTCTCCGGCCTCTGGCCTCAGGTCTCTGGCCTCAGGTCTCTGGCCTCCGGCCTCAGGTCTCCGGCCTCAGGTCACAGGTCTCCAGCCTCTGCCCTCAGGTCTCCAGCCTCTGGCCTCGCCTCAGGTCTCCGGCCTCGCCTCAGGTCTCCGGCCTCGCCTCAGGTCTCCGGCCTCTGGCCTCATGTCTCCGGCCTCCGGCCTCTGGCCTCAGGTCTCCGACCTCTGGCCTCAGGTCTCTGGCCTCTGGCCTCAGGTCTCCGGCCTCTGGCCTCAGGTCTCCGGCCTCTGGCCTCAGATCTCCGGCCTCTGGCCTCTGGCCTCAGGTCTCCGGCCTCTGGCCTCAGGTCTCCGGCCTCTGGCCTCAGGTCTCCAGCCTCAGGTCTCAGGTCTCAGGTCTCAGGTCTCAGGTCTCAGGTCTCAAGTCTGAAGTCTGAAGTCTGAAGTCTCAAGTTTCAAGTCTCAAGTCTGAAGTCTCAAGTCTCAAGTCTCAAGTCTCAAGTCTCAAGTCTCAATTCTCAGGTCTCAGGTCTCAGGTCTCCGGCCTCCAGCTTCGCCTCAGGCCTCAGGTCTCCGGCCTTGCCGCAAGTCTCCAGCCACCGGCCTCACCTCAAGTCTCCAGCCTCCAGCCTCCAGCTTCGCCTCAAGTCTCCGGTCTCCAGCCTCGCCTCAGGTCTCCGGCCGCCGGCCTCGCCTCAGATCTGCAGCCTCGCCTCAGGTCTCCGGCCTCACCTCAGGCCTCCGGCTTCTGGCCTCTGGCCTCAGGTCTCCGGCCTCTGGCCTCAGGTCTCCGGCCTCAGGTCTCCGGCCTCCAGCTCCTGGCCTCTGGCCGCTGGCCTCGGGTCTCCAGCCTCTGGCCTCGGGCCTCTGGCCTCGCCTCAGGTCTCCGGCCTCGCCTCAGGTCTCCGGCCTCAAGTTTCTGGCCTTGGGTCTCCGGCCTCAGGTCTCCGGCCTCTTGCCTCAGGTCTCCAGCCTCTGGCCTCAGGTCTCCGGCCTCTGGTCTCAGGTCTCCGGCCTCTGGCCTCTGGCCTCAGGTTTCCGGCATCTGGCCTCTGGCCTCTGGCCTCAGGTCTCCGCCTCCGGCCTCTGGCCTTCGGTCACCGGCCTCTGGCCTCAGGTCTCCAGCCTCTGGCCTCTGGCCTCAGGTCTCCGGCCTCAGGTCTCCGGCCTCCAGCCCCTGGCCTCTGGCCGCTGGCCTCAGGTCTCCAGCCCCTGGCCTCTGGCCGCTGGCCTCGGGTCTCCAGCCTCTGGCCTCGGGCCTCTGGCCTCGCCTCAGGTCTCCGGCCTCGCCTCAGGTCTCCGGCCTCTGGCCTCTGGCTTCAGATCTCCGGCATCTGGCCCCTGGCCTCTGGCCTCAGGTCTCCGGCCTCTGCCCTCTGGCCTCAGGTCTCCGGCCTCTGGCCTCAGGTCTCCAGTCTCTGGCCTCTGGCCTCAGGTCTCCGTTCTCAGGTCTCCAGCCTCTGGCCTCAGGTCTCAGGTCTCCGGCCTCAGGTCACAGGTCTCCAGAGTCTGGCCTCAGGTCTCCAGCCTCTGGCCTCTGGCCTCCGGTCTCCGGCCTCGCCTCAGGTCTCCGGCCTCTGGCCTCTGGCTTCAGATCTCCGGCATCTGGCTTCTGGCCTCTGGCCTCAGGTCTCCGGCCTCTGGCCTCAGGTCTCCAGTCTCTGGCCTCTGGCCTCAGGTCTCCGGCCTCTGGCCTCAGGTCTCCGGTCTCAGGCCTCTGGCCTCAGGTCTCCAGCCTCTGGCCTCAGGTCTCCAGCCTCTGGCCTCTGGCCTCAGGTCTCCAGTCTCTGGCCTCAGGTCTCCGGCCGCCGGCCTCTGGCCTCTGGCCTCTGGCCTCTGGCCTTAGGTCTCCGGCCTCTGGCCTCATGTCTCCGGCCTCTGGCCTCCGGCCTCAGGTCTCCGGCCGCAGGGCACAGGTCTCCAGCCTCTGGCCTCAGGTCTCCGGCCTCGGGCCTCGCCTCAGGCCTCCGGCCTCAGGCCTCCAGCTTCTGGCCTCGCCTCGGGTCTCTGGCCTCAAGTCTCTGGCCTCCGGCCTCAAGTCTCTGGCCTCAGGTTTCCAGCCTCTGGTCTCAGGTTTCCAGCCTCTGGCATTAGGTCTCTGGTCTCTGGCCTCTGGCATCAGGTCTCTGGCCTCTGGCCTCTGGCCTCAGGTCTCCGGCCTCTGGCCTCATGTCTCCAGCCTCTGGCCTCAGGTCTCCGGCCTCTGGCCTCTGGCCTCAGGTCTCCGGCATCTGGCCTCTGGCCTCTGGCCTCAGGTCTCCGCCTCCGGCCTCTGGCCTCAGGTCTCCAGCCTCTGGCCTCTGGCATCAGGTCTCTGGTCTCTGGCCTCTGGCCTCAGGTCTCTGGCCTCAGGTCTCTGGCCTCCGGCCTCAGGTCTCCGGCCTCAGGTCACAGGTCTCCAGAGTCTGGCCTCAGGTCTCCAGCCTCTGGCCTCTGGCCTCCGGTCTCCGGCCTCGCCTCAGGTCTCCAGCCTCCGGCCTCTGGCCTCTGGCCTTAGGCCTCCGGCCTCTGGCCTCAGGTCTCCGGCCTCTGGCCTCAGATCTCCGGCCTCTGGCCTCTGGCCTCAGGTCTCCGGCCTCTGGCCTCAGTACTCCGGCCTCTGGCCTCAGGTCTCCGGCCTCAGGTCGCAGGACTCAGGTCTCAGGTCTCAGGTCTCAGGTCTCAGGTCTCAGGTCTCAAGTCTGAAGTCTGAAGTCTGAAGTCTGAAGTCTGAAGTCTCAAGTTTCAAGTCTCAAGTCTGAAGTCTCAAGTCTCAAGTCTCAAGTCTCAATTCTCAGGTCTCCGGCCTCTGGCCTCAGGTCTCTGGTCTCTGGCCTCAGGTCTCCAGCCTCAGGTCTCACGTCTCAGGTCTCAGGTCTCAGGTCTCAGGTCTCAGGTCTCAAGACTGAAGTCTGAAGTCTGAAGTCTCAAGTCTCAAGTCTCAAGTCTCAAGTCTCAAGTCTGAAGTCTGAAGTCTGAAGTCTCAAGTCTCAAGTCTGAAGTCTCAAGTCTCAAGTCTCAAGTCTGAAGTCTCAAGTCTCAAGTCTCAAGTCTCAATTCTCAGGTCTCAGGTCTCAGGTCTCAGGTCTCCGGCCTCCAGCTTCGCCTCAAGTCTCCGGTCTCCAGCCTCGCCTCAGGTCTCCGGCCGCCGACCTCGCCTCAGATCTCCGGCCTCGCCTCAAGTCTCCGGCCTCGAGCCTCGCCTCAGGCCTCCAGCTTCTGGCCTCGCCTCGGGTCTCTGGCCTCAAGTCTCTGTCCTCCGGCCTCAAGTCTCTGGCCTCAGGTTTCCAGCCTCTGGTCTCAGGTTTCCAGCCTCTGGCCTCAGGTCTCTGGCCTCTGGCCTCTGGCCTTAGGTCTCCAGCCTCTGGCCTCTGGCCTCAGGTCTCCAGCCTCTGGCCTCCGGCCTCTGGCCTCAGGTCTCCTGCCTCTGGCCTCAGATCTCCGGCCTCTGGCCTCAGGTCTCCGGCCTCTGGCCTCAGGTCTCTGGCCTCAGGTCTCACGTCTCAGGTCTCAGGTCTCAGGTCTCAGGTCTCAAGTCTGAAGTCTGAAGTCTGAAGTTTCAAGTCTCAAGTCTGAAGTCTCAAGTCTCAAGTCTCAAGTCTCAAGTCTCAATTCTCAGGTCTCAGGTCTCAGGTCTCAGGTCTCCGGCCTCCAGCTTCGCCTCAAGTCTCCGGTCTCCAGCCTCGCCTCAGGTCTCCGGCCGCCGACCTCGCCTCAGATCTCCGGCCTCGCCTCAAGTCTCCGGCCTCGAGCCTCGCCTCAGGCCTCCAGCTTCTGGCCTCGCCTCGGGTCTCTGGCCTCAAGTCTCTGTCCTCCGGCCTCAAGTCTCTGGCCTCAGGTTTCCAGCCTCTGGTCTCAGGTTTCCAGCCTCTGGCCTCAGGTCTCTGGCCTCTGGCCTCTGGCCTTAGGTCTCCAGCCTCTGGCCTCTGGCCTCAGGTCTCCAGCCTCTGGCCTCCGGCCTCTGGCCTCAGGTCTCCTGCCTCTGGCCTCAGATCTCCGGCCTCTGGCCTCAGGTCTCCGGCCTCTGGCCTCAGGTCTCTGGCCTCAGGTCTCACGTCTCAGGTCTCAGGTCTCAGGTCTCAGGTCTCAAGTCTGAAGTCTGAAGTCTGAAGTTTCAAGTCTCAAGTCTGAAGTCTCAAGTCTCAAGTCTCAAGTCTCAAGTCTCAATTCTCAGGTCTCAGGTCTCAGGTCTCAGGTCTCCGGCCTCCAGCTTCGCCTCAGGCCTCAGGTCTCCGGCCTTGCCGCAAGTCTCCAGCCACCGGCCTCCAGCTTCGCCTCAAGTCTCCGGTCTCCAGCCTCGCCTCAGGTCTCCGGCCGCCGGCCTCGCCTCAGATCTCCGGCCTCGCCTCAGGTCTCCGGCCTCACCTCAGGCCTCCGGTTTCTGGCCTCTGGCCTCAGGTCTCCGGCCTCTGGCCTCAGGTCTCCGGCCTCTGGCCTCCAGCCTCAGGTCTCCGGCCTCCAGCCCCTGGCCTCTGGTCTCCAGCCTCTGGCCTCGGGCCTCTGGCCTCGCCTCAGGTCTCCGGCCTCGCCTCAGGTCTCCGGCCTCAAGTTTCTGGCCTTGGGTCTCCGGCCTCCGGCCTCCGACCTCTGCCTCTGGCCTCTGGACTTAGGTCTCCGGCCTCTGGCATCAGGTCTCTGGTCTCTGGCCTCTGGCCTCTGGTCTCTGGCCGCAGGTCTCTGGCCTCCGGCCTCAGGTCTCCGGCTTCAGGTCACAGGTCTCCAGAGTCTGGCCTCAGGTCTCCAGCCTCTGGCCTCTGGCCTCCGGTCTCCGGCCTCGCCTCAAGTCTCCGGCCTCTGGCCTCTGGCTTCAGATCTCCGGCATCTGGCCTCTGGCCTCTGGCCTCAGGTCTCCGGCCTCTGCCCTCTGGCCTCAGGTCTCCAGCCTCTGCCCTCAGGTCTCCAGTCTCTGGCCTCTGGCCTCAGGTCTCCGTTCTCAGGCCTCTGGCCTCAGGTCTCCAGCCTCTGGCCTCAGGTCTCAGGTCTCCGGCCTCAGGTCACAGGTCTCCAGAGTCTGGCCTCAGGTCTCCAGCCTCTGGCCTCTGGCCTCCGGTCTCCGGCCTCGCCTCAGGTCTCCGGCCTCTGGCCTCTGGCTTCAGATCTCCGGCATCTGGCTTCTGGCCTCTGGACTCAGGTCTCCGGCCTCTGGCCTCAGGTCTCCGGCCTCTGGCCGTCTCAGGTCTCTGGCCTCAGGTCTCCGGCCTCTGGCCTCTGGCCTCAGGTCTCCGGCCTCTGGCCGTCTCAGGTCTCTGGCCTCAGGTCTCCGGCCTCTGGCCTCTGGCCTCAGGTCTCCGGCCTCTGGCCGTCTCAGGTCTCTGGCCTCAGGTCTCCGGCCTCTGGCCTCCGGCCTCAGGTCTCCGGCCTCCAGCCCCTGGCCTCTGGCCGCTGGCCTCAGGTCTCCAGCCCCTGGCCTCTGGCCGCTGGCCTCGGGTCTCCAGCCTCTGGCCTCGGGCCTCTGGCCTCGCCTCAGGTCTCCGGCCTCGCCTCAGGTCTCCGGCCTCTGGCCTCTGGCTTCAGATCTCCGGCATCTGGCCCCTGGCCTCTGGCCTCAGGTCTCCGGCCTCTGCCCTCTGGCCTCAGGTCTCCGGCCTCTGGCCTCAGGTCTCCAGTCTCTGGCCTCTGGCCTCAGGTCTCCGTTCTCAGGTCTCCAGCCTCTGGCCTCAGGTCTCAGGTCTCCGGCCTCAGGTCACAGGTCTCCAGAGTCTGGCCTCAGGTCTCCAGCCTCTGGCCTCTGGCCTCCGGTCTCCGGCCTCGCCTCAGGTCTCCGGCCTCTGGCCTCTGGCTTCAGATCTCCGGCATCTGGCTTCTGGCCTCTGGCCTCAGGTCTCCGGCCTCTGGCCTCAGGTCTCCAGTCTCTGGCCTCTGGCCTCAGGTCTCCGGCCTCTGGCCTCAGGTCTCCGGTCTCAGGCCTCTGGCCTCAGGTCTCCAGCCTCTGGCCTCAGGTCTCCAGCCTCTGGCCTCTGGCCTCAGGTCTCCAGTCTCTGGCCTCAGGTCTCCGGCCGCCGGCCTCTGGCCTCTGGCCTCTGGCCTCTGGCCTTAGGTCTCCGGCCTCTGGCCTCATGTCTCCGGCCTCTGGCCTCCGGCCTCAGGTCTCCGGCCGCAGGGCACAGGTCTCCAGCCTCTGGCCTCAGGTCTCCGGCCTCGGGCCTCGCCTCAGGCCTCCGGCCTCAGGCCTCCAGCTTCTGGCCTCGCCTCGGGTCTCTGGCCTCAAGTCTCTGGCCTCCGGCCTCAAGTCTCTGGCCTCAGGTTTCCAGCCTCTGGTCTCAGGTTTCCAGCCTCTGGCATTAGGTCTCTGGTCTCTGGCCTCTGGCATCAGGTCTCTGGCCTCTGGCCTCTGGCCTCAGGTCTCCGGCCTCTGGCCTCATGTCTCCAGCCTCTGGCCTCAGGTCTCCGGCCTCTGGCCTCTGGCCTCAGGTCTCCGGCATCTGGCCTCTGGCCTCTGGCCTCAGGTCTCCGCCTCCGGCCTCTGGCCTCAGGTCTCCAGCCTCTGGCCTCTGGCATCAGGTCTCTGGTCTCTGGCCTCTGGCCTCAGGTCTCTGGCCTCAGGTCTCTGGCCTCCGGCCTCAGGTCTCCGGCCTCAGGTCACAGGTCTCCAGAGTCTGGCCTCAGGTCTCCAGCCTCTGGCCTCTGGCCTCCGGTCTCCGGCCTCGCCTCAGGTCTCCAGCCTCCGGCCTCTGGCCTCTGGCCTTAGGCCTCCGGCCTCTGGCCTCAGGTCTCCGGCCTCTGGCCTCAGATCTCCGGCCTCTGGCCTCTGGCCTCAGGTCTCCGGCCTCTGGCCTCAGTACTCCGGCCTCTGGCCTCAGGTCTCCGGCCTCAGGTCGCAGGACTCAGGTCTCAGGTCTCAGGTCTCAGGTCTCAGGTCTCAGGTCTCAAGTCTGAAGTCTGAAGTCTGAAGTCTGAAGTCTGAAGTCTCAAGTTTCAAGTCTCAAGTCTGAAGTCTCAAGTCTCAAGTCTCAAGTCTCAATTCTCAGGTCTCCGGCCTCTGGCCTCAGGTCTCTGGTCTCTGGCCTCAGGTCTCCAGCCTCAGGTCTCACGTCTCAGGTCTCAGGTCTCAGGTCTCAGGTCTCAGGTCTCAAGACTGAAGTCTGAAGTCTGAAGTCTCAAGTCTCAAGTCTCAAGTCTCAAGTCTGAAGTCTGAAGTCTGAAGTCTCAAGTCTCAAGTCTGAAGTCTCAAGTCTCAAGTCTCAAGTCTGAAGTCTCAAGTCTCAAGTCTCAAGTCTCAATTCTCAGGTCTCAGGTCTCAGGTCTCAGGTCTCCGGCCTCCAGCTTCGCCTCAAGTCTCCGGTCTCCAGCCTCGCCTCAGGTCTCCGGCCGCCGGCCTCGCCTCAGATCTCCGGCCTCGCCTCATGTCTCCGGACTCGAGCCTCGCCTCAGGCCTCCAGCTTCTGGCCTCGCCTCGGGTCTCTGGCCTCAAGTCTCTGTCCTCCGGCCTCAAGTCTCTGGCCTCAGGTTTCCAGCCTCTGGTCTCAGGTTTCCAGCCTCTGGCCTCAGGTCTCTGGCCTCTGGCCTCTGGCCTTAGGTCTCCAGCCTCTGGCCTCTGGCCTCAGGTCTCCAGCCTCTGGCCTCCGGCCTCTGGCCTCAGGTCTCCTGCCTCTGGCCTCAGATCTCCGGCCTCTGGCCTCAGGTCTCCGGCCTCTGGCCTCAGGTCTCCGGCCTCTGGCCTCTGGCCTCAGGTCTCCGGCCTCTGGCCGTCTCAGGTCTCTGGCCTCAGGTCTCCGGCCTCTGGCCTCTGGCCTCAGGTCTCCGGCCTCTGGCCGTCTCAGGTCTCTGGCCTCAGGTCTCCGGCCTCAGGTCTCCGGCCTCCAGCCCCTGGCCTCTGGCCGCTGGCCTCAGGTCTCCAGCCCCTGGCCTCTGGCCGCTGGCCTCGGGTCTCCAGCCTCTGGCCTCGGGCCTCTGGCCTCGCCTCAGGTCTCCGGCCTCGCCTCAGGTCTCCGGCCTCTGGCCTCTGGCCTCTGGCCTCAGGTCTCCAGTCTCTGGCCTCTGGCCTCAGGTCTCCGTTCTCAGGTCTCCAGCCTCTGGCCTCAGGTCTCAGGTCTCCGGCCTCAGGTCACAGGTCTCCAGAGTCTGGCCTCAGGTCTCCAGCCTCTGGCCTCTGGCCTCCGGTCTCCGGCCTCGCCTCAGGTCTCCGGCCTCTGGCCTCTGGCTTCAGATCTCCGGCATCTGGCTTCTGGCCTCTGGCCTCAGGTCTCCGGCCTCTGGCCTCAGGTCTCCAGTCTCTGGCCTCTGGCCTCAGGTCTCCGGCCTCTGGCCTCAGGTCTCCGGTCTCAGGCCTCTGGCCTCAGGTCTCCAGCCTCTGGCCTCAGGTCTCCAGCCTCTGGCCTCTGGCCTCAGGTCTCCAGTCTCTGGCCTCAGGTCTCCGGCCGCCGGCCTCTGGCCTCTGGCCTCTGGCCTCTGGCCTTAGGTCTCCGGCCTCTGGCCTCATGTCTCCGGCCTCTGGCCTCCGGCCTCAGGTCTCCGGCCGCAGGGCACAGGTCTCCAGCCTCTGGCCTCAGGTCTCCGGCCTCGGGCCTCGCCTCAGGCCTCCGGCCTCAGGCCTCCAGCTTCTGGCCTCGCCTCGGGTCTCTGGCCTCAAGTCTCTGGCCTCCGGCCTCAAGTCTCTGGCCTCAGGTTTCCAGCCTCTGGTCTCAGGTTTCCAGCCTCTGGCATTAGGTCTCTGGTCTCTGGCCTCTGGCATCAGGTCTCTGGCCTCTGGCCTCTGGCCTCAGGTCTCCGGCCTCTGGCCTCATGTCTCCAGCCTCTGGCCTCAGGTCTCCGGCCTCTGGCCTCTGGCCTCAGGTCTCCGGCATCTGGCCTCTGGCCTCTGGCCTCAGGTCTCCGCCTCCGGCCTCTGGCCTCAGGTCTCCAGCCTCTGGCCTCTGGCATCAGGTCTCTGGTCTCTGGCCTCTGGCCTCAGGTCTCCGTTCTCAGGTCTCCAGCCTCTGGCCTCAGGTCTCAGGTCTCCGGCCTCAGGTCACAGGTCTCCAGAGTCTGGCCTCAGGTCTCCAGCCTCTGGCCTCTGGCCTCCGGTCTCCGGCCTCGCCTCAGGTCTCCGGCCTCTGGCCTCTGGCTTCAGATCTCCGGCATCTGGCTTCTGGCCTCTGGCCTCAGGTCTCCGGCCTCTGGCCTCAGGTCTCCAGTCTCTGGCCTCTGGCCTCAGGTCTCCGGCCTCTGGCCTCAGGTCTCCGGTCTCAGGCCTCTGGCCTCAGGTCTCCAGCCTCTGGCCTCAGGTCTCCAGCCTCTGGCCTCTGGCCTCAGGTCTCCAGTCTCTGGCCTCAGGTCTCCGGCCGCCGGCCTCTGGCCTCTGGCCTCTGGCCTCTGGCCTTAGGTCTCCGGCCTCTGGCCTCATGTCTCCGGCCTCTGGCCTCCGGCCTCAGGTCTCCGGCCGCAGGGCACAGGTCTCCAGCCTCTGGCCTCAGGTCTCCGGCCTCGGGCCTCGCCTCAGGCCTCCGGCCTCAGGCCTCCAGCTTCTGGCCTCGCCTCGGGTCTCTGGCCTCAAGTCTCTGGCCTCCGGCCTCAAGTCTCTGGCCTCAGGTTTCCAGCCTCTGGTCTCAGGTTTCCAGCCTCTGGCATTAGGTCTCTGGTCTCTGGCCTCTGGCATCAGGTCTCTGGCCTCTGGCCTCTGGCCTCAGGTCTCCGGCCTCTGGCCTCATGTCTCCAGCCTCTGGCCTCAGGTCTCCGGCCTCTGGCCTCTGGCCTCAGGTCTCCGGCATCTGGCCTCTGGCCTCTGGCCTCAGGTCTCCGCCTCCGGCCTCTGGCCTCAGGTCTCCAGCCTCTGGCCTCTGGCATCAGGTCTCTGGTCTCTGGCCTCTGGCCTCAGGTCTCTGGCCTCAGGTCTCTGGCCTCCGGCCTCAGGTCTCCGGCCTCAGGTCACAGGTCTCCAGAGTCTGGCCTCAGGTCTCCAGCCTCTGGCCTCTGGCCTCCGGTCTCCGGCCTCGCCTCAGGTCTCCAGCCTCCGGCCTCTGGCCTCTGGCCTTAGGCCTCCGGCCTCTGGCCTCAGGTCTCCGGCCTCTGGCCTCAGATCTCCGGCCTCTGGCCTCTGGCCTCAGGTCTCCGGCCTCTGGCCTCAGTACTCCGGCCTCTGGCCTCAGGTCTCCGGCCTCAGGTCGCAGGACTCAGGTCTCAGGTCTCAGGTCTCAGGTCTCAGGTCTCAGGTCTCAAGTCTGAAGTCTGAAGTCTGAAGTCTGAAGTCTGAAGTCTCAAGTTTCAAGTCTCAAGTCTGAAGTCTCAAGTCTCAAGTCTCAAGTCTCAATTCTCAGGTCTCCGGCCTCTGGCCTCAGGTCTCTGGTCTCTGGCCTCAGGTCTCCAGCCTCAGGTCTCACGTCTCAGGTCTCAGGTCTCAGGTCTCAGGTCTCAGGTCTCAAGACTGAAGTCTGAAGTCTGAAGTCTCAAGTCTCAAGTCTCAAGTCTCAAGTCTCAAGTCTGAAGTCTGAAGTCTGAAGTCTCAAGTCTCAAGTCTGAAGTCTCAAGTCTCAAGTCTCAAGTCTGAAGTCTCAAGTCTCAAGTCTCAAGTCTCAATTCTCAGGTCTCAGGTCTCAGGTCTCAGGTCTCCGGCCTCCAGCTTCGCCTCAAGTCTCCGGTCTCCAGCCTCGCCTCAGGTCTCCGGCCGCCGACCTCGCCTCAGATCTCCGGCCTCGCCTCAAGTCTCCGGCCTCGAGCCTCGCCTCAGGCCTCCAGCTTCTGGCCTCGCCTCGGGTCTCTGGCCTCAAGTCTCTGTCCTCCGGCCTCAAGTCTCTGGCCTCAGGTTTCCAGCCTCTGGTCTCAGGTTTCCAGCCTCTGGCCTCAGGTCTCTGGCCTCTGGCCTCTGGCCTTAGGTCTCCAGCCTCTGGCCTCTGGCCTCAGGTCTCCAGCCTCTGGCCTCCGGCCTCTGGCCTCAGGTCTCCTGCCTCTGGCCTCAGATCTCCGGCCTCTGGCCTCAGGTCTCCGGCCTCTGGCCTCAGGTCTCTGGCCTCAGGTCTCACGTCTCAGGTCTCAGGTCTCAGGTCTCAGGTCTCAAGTCTGAAGTCTGAAGTCTGAAGTTTCAAGTCTCAAGTCTGAAGTCTCAAGTCTCAAGTCTCAAGTCTCAAGTCTCAATTCTCAGGTCTCAGGTCTCAGGTCTCAGGTCTCCGGCCTCCAGCTTCGCCTCAGGCCTCAGGTCTCCGGCCTTGCCGCAAGTCTCCAGCCTCCGGCCTCCAGCTTCGCCTCAAGTCTCCGGTCTCCAGCCTCGCCTCAGGTCTCCGGCCGCCGGCCTCGCCTCAGATCTCCGGCCTCGCCTCAGGTCTCCGGCCTCACCTCAGGCCTCCGGTTTCTGGCCTCTGGCCTCAGGTCTCCGGCCTCTGGCCTCAGGTCTCCGGCCTCTGGCCTCCAGCCTCAGGTCTCCGGCCTCCAGCCCCTGGCCTCTGGCCACTGGCCTCTGGTCTCCAGCCTCTGGCCTCGGGCCTCTGGCCTCGCCTCAGGTCTCCGGCCTCGCCTCAGGTCTCCGGCCTCAAGTTTCTGGCCTTGGGTCTCCGGCCTCAGGTCTCCGGCCTCTTGCCTCAGCTCTCCAGCCTCTGGCCTCAGGTCTCCGGCCTCTGGTCTCAGGTCTCCGGCATCTGGCCTCTGGCCTCTGGCCTCAGTTCTCCATCCTCTGGCCTCAGGTCTCCAGCCTCTGGCCTCTGGCCTCAGGTCTCCAGTCTCTGGCCTCAGGTCTCCGGCCTCCGGCCTCTGGCCTCAGGTCTCTGGCCACAGGTCTCTGGCCTCCGGACTCAGGTCTCCGGCCTCAGGTCACAGGTCTCCAGCCTCTGGCCTCTGGCCTCCGGTCTCCGGCCTCGCCTCAGGTCTCCGGCCTCTGGCCTCTGGCTTCAGCTCTCCGGCATCTGGCCTCTGGCCTCAGGTCTCCGGCCTCTGGCCTCAGGTCTCCAGTCTCTGGCCTCAGGTCTCCGGCCTCCGGCCTCTGGCCTCTGGCCTCAGGACTCCAGCCTCTGGCCTCAGGTCTCCAGCCCTTGGCCTCTGGCCTCAGGTCTCCAGTCACTGGCCTCAGGTCTCCGGCCTCCGGCCTCCGACCTCTGGCCTCTGGCCTCTGGACTTAGGTCTCCGGCCTCTGGCATCAGGTCTCTGGTCTCTGGCCTCTGGCCTCTGGTCTCTGGCCGCAGGTCTCTGGCCTCCGGCCTCAGGTCTCCGGCTTCAGGTCACAGGTCTCCAGAGTCTGGCCTCAGGTCTCCAGCCTCTGGCCTCTGGCCTCCGGTCTCCGGCCTCGCCTCAGGTCTCCGGCCTCTGGCCTCTGGCTTCAGATCTCCGGCATCTGGCCTCTGGCCTCTGGCCTCAGGTCTCCGGCCTCTGCCCTCTGGCCTCAGGTCTCCGGCCTCTGGCCTCAGGTCTCCAGTCTCTGGCCTCTGGCCTCAGGTCTCCGTTCTCAGGCCTCTGGCCTCAGGTCTCCAGCCTCTGGCCTCAGGTCTCAGGTCTCTGGCCTCAGGTCACAGGTCTCCAGAGTCTGGCCTCAGGTCTCCAGCCTCTGGCCTCTGGCCTCCGGTCTCCGGCCTCGCCTCAGGTCTCCGGCCTCTGGCCTCTGGCTTCAGATCTCCGGCATCTGGCTTCTGGCCTCTGGCCTCAGGTCTCCGGCCTCTGGCCTCAGGTCTCCGGCCTCTGGCCGTCTCAGGTCTCTGGCCTCAGGTCTCCGGCCTCTGGCCTCTGGCCTCAGGTCTCCGGCCTCTGGCCGTCTCAGGTCTCTGGCCTCAGGTCTCCGGCCTCTGGCCTCTGGCCTCAGGTCTCCGGCCTCTGGTCATCTCAGGTCTCTGGCCTCAGGTCTCCGGCCTCTGGCCTCCGGCCTCAGGTCTCCGGCCTCCAGCCCCTGGCCTCTGGCCGCTGGCCTCAGGTCTCCAGCCCCTGGCCTCTGGCCGCAGGGTCTCCAGCCTCTGGCCTCGGGCCTCTGGCCTCGCCTCAGGTCTCCGGCCTCGCCTCAGGTCTCCGGCCTCTGGCCTCTGGCTTCAGATCTCCGGCATCTGGCCTCTGGCCTCTGGCCTCAGGTCTCCGGCCTCTGCCCTCTGGCCTCAGGTCTCCGGCCTCTGGCCTCAGGTCTCCAGTCTCTGGCCTCTGGCCTCAGGTCTCCGTTCTCAGGTCTCCAGCCTCTGGCCTCAGGTCTCAGGTCTCCGGCCTCAGGTCACAGGTCTCCAGAGTCTGGCCTCAGGTCTCCAGCCTCTGGCCTCTGGCCTCCGGTCTCCGGCCTCGCCTCAGGTCTCCGGCCTCTGGCCTCTGGCTTCAGATCTCCGGCATCTGGCTTCTGGCCTCTGGCCTCAGGTCTCCGGCCTCTGGCCTCAGGTCTCCAGTCTCTGGCCTCTGGCCTCAGGTCTCCGGCCTCTGGCCTCAGGTCTCCGGTCTCAGGCCTCTGGCCTCAGGTCTCCAGCCTCTGGCCTCAGGTCTCCAGTCTCTGGCCTCAGGACTCCGGCCGCCGGCCTCTGGCCTCTGGCCTCTGGCCTTAGGTCTCCGGCCTCTGGCCTCATGTCTCCGGCCTCTGGCCTCCGGCCTCAGGTCTCCGGCCGCAGGTCACAGGTCTCCAGCCTCTGGCCTCAGGTCTCCGGCCTCGGGCCTCGCCTCAGGCCTCCGGCCTCAGGCCTCCAGCTTCTGGCCTCGCCTCGGGTCTCTGGCCTCAAGTCTCTGGCCTCAGGTTTCCAGCCTCTGGTCTCAGGTTTCCAGCCTCTGGCATTAGGTCTCTGGTCTCTGGCCTCTGGCATCAGGTCTCTGGCCTCTGGCCTCTGGCCTCAGGTCTCCGGCCTCTGGCCTCATGTCTCCAGCCTCTAGCCTCAGGTCTCCGGCCTCTGGCCTCTGGCCTCAGGTCTCCGGCATCTGGCCTCTGGTCTCTGGCCTCAGGTCTCCGCCTCCGGCCTCTGGCCTCAGGTCTCCAGCCTCTGGCCTCTGGCATCAGGTCTCTGGTCTCTGGCCTCTGGCCTCAGGTCTCTGGCCTCAGGTCTCTGGCCTCCGGCCTCAGGTCTCCGGCCTCAGGTCACAGGTCTCCAGAGTCTGGCCTCAGGTCTCCAGCCTCTGGCCTCTGGCCTCCGGTCTCCGGCCTCGCCTCAGGTCTCCAGCCTCCGGCCTCTGGCCTCTGGCCTTAGGCCTCCGGCCTCTGGCCTCAGGTCTCCGGCCTCTGGCCTCAGATCTCCGGTCTCTGGCCTCTGGCCTCTGGCCTCAGGTCTCCGGCCTCTGGCCTCAGTACTCCGGCCTCTGGCCTCAGGTCTCACGTCTCAGGTCGCAGGACTCAGGTCTCAGGTCTCAGGTCTCAGGTCTCAGGTCTCAGGTCTCAAGTCTGAAGTTTGAAGTCTGAAGTCTGAAGTCTGAAGTCTCAAGTTTCAAGTCTCAAGTCTGAAGTCTCAAGTCTCAAGTCTCAAGTCTCAATTCTCAGGTCTCAGGTCTCAGGCCTCAGGTCTCCGGCCTCTGGCCTCAGGTCTCCAGCCTCAGGTCTCACGTCTCAGGTCTCCGGCCTCCAGCTTCGCCTCAGGCCTCAGGTCACCGGCCTTGCCGCAAGTCTCCAGCCACCGGCCTCGCATCAAGTCTCCAGCCTCCAGCCTCGCCTCAGGTCTCCGGCCGCCGGCCTCGCCTCAGATCTCCGGCCTCGCCTCAGGTCTCCGGCTTCTGGCCTCTGGCCTCAGGTCTCCGGCCTCTGGCCGTCTCAGGTCTCTGGCCTCAGGTCTCCGGCCTCTGGCCTCAGGTCTCCAGCCTCAGGTCTCCGGCCTCCAGCTCCTGGCCTCTGGCCGCTGGCCTCGGGTCTCCAGCCTCTGGCCGCGCCTCAGGTCTCCGGCCTCGCCTCAGGTCTCCGGCCTCAAGTTTCTGGCCTTGGGTCTCCGGCCTCAGGTCTCCGGCCTCTTGCCTCAGGTCTCCAGCCTCTGGCCTCAGGTCTCCGGCCTCTGGTCTCAGGTCTCCGGCCTCTGGCCTCTGGCCTCAGGTCTCCGGCATCTGGCCTCAGGTCTCTGGCCTCAGGTCTCCGGCATCTGGCCTCTGGCCTCTGGCCTCAGGTCTCCGCCTCCGGTCTCTGGCATTAGGTCACCGGCCTCTGGCCTCAGGTCTCCAGCCTCTGGCCTCTGGCATCAGGTCTCTGGTCTCTGGCCTCTGGCCTCAGGTCTCTGGCCTCCGGCCTCAGGTCTCCGGCCTCAGGTCACAGGTCTCCAGAGTCTGGCCTCAGGTCTTCAGTCTCTGGCCTCTGGCCTCCGGTCTCCGGCCTCGCCTCAGGTCTCCGGCCTCCGGCCTCTGGCCTCTGGCCTTAGGTCTCTGGCCTCTGGCCTCAGGTCTCGGCCTCTGGCCTCAGGTCTCTGGCCTCAGGTCTCTGGCCTCCGGCCTCAGGTCTCCGGCCTCAGGTCACAGGTCTCCAGCCTCTGGCCTCAGGTCTCCAGCCTCTGGCCTCGCCTCAGGTCTCCGGCCTCACCTCAGGTCTCCGGCCTCTGGCCTCATGTCTCCGGCCTCCGGCCTCTGGCCTCAGGTCTCCGGCCTCTGGCCTCAGGTCTCTGGCCTCTGGCCTCAGGTCTCCGGCCTCTGGCCTCAGGTCTCCAGCCTCTGGCCTCAGATCTCCGGCCTCTGGCCTCTGGCCTCAGGTCTCCGGCCTCTGGCCTCAGGTCTCCGGCCTCTGGCCTCAGGTCTCTGGCCTCAGGTCTCTGGCCTCCGGCCTCAGGTCTCCGGCCTCAGGTCACAGGTCTCCAGCCTCTGCCCTCAGGTCTCCAGCCTCTGGCCTCGCCTCAGGTCTCCGGCCTCGCCTCAGGTCTCCGGCCTCGCCTCAGGTCTCCGGCCTCTGGCCTCATGTCTCCGGCCTCCGGCCTCTGGCCTCAGGTCTCCGACCTCTGGCCTCAGGTCTCTGGCCTCTGGCCTCAGGTCTCCGGCCTCTGGCCTCAGGTCTCCGGCCTCTGGCCTCAGATCTCCGGCCTCTGGCCTCTGGCCTCAGGTCTCCGGCCTCTGGCCTCAGGTCTCCGGCCTCTGGCCTCAGGTCTCCAGCCTCAGGTCTCAGGTCTCAGGTCTCAGGTCTCAGGTCTCAGGTCTCAAGTCTGAAGTCTGAAGTCTGAAGTCTCAAGTTTCAAGTCTCAAGTCTGAAGTCTCAAGTCTCAAGTCTCAAGTCTCAAGTCTCAAGTCTCAATTCTCAGGTCTCAGGTCTCAGGTCTCCGGCCTCCAGCTTCGCCTCAGGCCTCAGGTCTCCGGCCTTGCCGCAAGTCTCCAGCCACCGGCCTCACCTCAAGTCTCCAGCCTCCAGCCTCCAGCTTCGCCTCAAGTCTCCGGTCTCCAGCCTCGCCTCAGGTCTCCGGCCGCCGGCCTCGCCTCAGATCTGCAGCCTCGCCTCAGGTCTCCGGCCTCACCTCAGGCCTCCGGCTTCTGGCCTCTGGCCTCAGGTCTCCGGCCTCTGGCCTCAGGTCTCCGGCCTCAGGTCTCCGGCCTCCAGCTCCTGGCCTCTGGCCGCTGGCCTCGGGTCTCCAGCCTCTGGCCTCGGGCCTCTGGCCTCGCCTCAGGTCTCCGGCCTCGCCTCAGGTCTCCGGCCTCAAGTTTCTGGCCTTGGGTCTCCGGCCTCAGGTCTCCGGCCTCTTGCCTCAGGTCTCCAGCCTCTGGCCTCAGGTCTCCGGCCTCTGGTCTCAGGTCTCCGGCCTCTGGCCTCTGGCCTCAGGTTTCCGGCATCTGGCCTCTGGCCTCTGGCCTCAGGTCTCCGCCTCCGGCCTCTGGCCTTCGGTCACCGGCCTCTGGCCTCAGGTCTCCAGCCTCTGGCCTCTGGCATCAGGTCTCTGGTCTCTGGCCTCTGGCCTCAGGTCTCTGGCCTCAGGTCTCTGGCCTCCGGCCTCAGGTCTCCGGCCTCAGGTCACAGGTCTCCAGAGTCTGGCCTCAGGTCTCCAGCCTCTGGCCTCCGGTCTCCGGTCTCGCCTCAGGTCTCCGGCCTCTGGCCTCAGGTCTCCGGCCTCTGGCCTCAGGTCTCTGGCCTCAGGTCTCTGGCCTCCGGCCTCAGGTCTCCGGCCTCAGGTCACAGGTCTCCAGCCTCTGGCCTCAGGTCTCCAGCCTCCGGCCTCGCCTCAGGTCTCCGGCCTCGAGCCTCGCCTCAGGCCTCCAGCTTCTGGCCTCGCCTCGGGTCTCTGGCCTCCGGCCTCAAGTCTCTGGCCTCAGGTTTCCAGCCTCTGGTCTCAGGTTTCCAGCCTCTGGCCTCTGGCCTCTGGCCTCAGATCTCCGGCCTCTGGCCTCTGGCCTCAGGTCTCCGGCCTCTGGCCTCAGGTCTCCGGCCTCTGGCCTCAGGTCTCTGGTCTCCGGTCTCAGGTCTCACGTCTCAGGTCTCAGGTCTCAGGTCTCAGGTCTCAGGTCTCAAGTCTGAAGTCTGAAGTCTGAAGTCTGAAGTCTGAAGTCTGAAGTCTCAAGTCTCATGTCTCAAGTCTCAATTCTCAGGTCTCTGGTCTCAGGTCTCAGGTCTCCGCCCTCCAGCTTCGCCTCAGGCCTCAGGTCTCCGGCCTTGCCGCAAGTCTCCAGCCACCGGCCTCGCCTCAAGTCTCCAGCCTCCAGCCCCCAGCTTCGCCTCAAGTCTCCGGTCTCCAGCCTCGCCTCAGGTCACTGGCCTCTGGCCTCGGGTGTCTGCCCTCCGGCCTCGCATCAGGTCTCCGGCCTCCAGCCTCCAGCTTCGCCTCGGTCCTCCAGCCTCTGGTCTATGGCCTACGGCCTCTGGCCTTTGGCCTCCAGTTTCGCCTCAGGTCTCAGGTCTCCGGCCTCGCCTCAGGTCTCCGGACTCGCCTCAGGTCTCAGGTCTCCGGCCTCCAGCTTCGCCTCAGGCCTCAGGTCTCCGGCCTTGCCGCAAGTCTCCAGCCACCGGCCTCGCCTCAAGTCTCCAGCCTCCAGCCTCCAGCTTCGCCTCAAGTCTCCGGTCTCCAGCCTCGCCTCAGGTCTCCGGCCTCCGGCCTCTGGCCTCAGGTCTCTGGCCTCCGGCCTCAGGTCTCCGGCCTCTGGCCTCTGGCCTCGGGCCTCGCCTCAGGTCCCCACCCTCAGGCCTCGCCTCAAGTCTCCGGCCTCCAGCCTCCAGGTTCGCTTCAAGTCTCCGGCCTCAGGTTTCCGGCCTCCGGCCTCAGGTCTCCGGCCTCTGGCCTCTGGCTTCAGATCTCCGGCATCTGGCCTCTGGCCTCTGGCCTCATGTCTCCGGCCTCCGGCCTCTGGCCTCAGGTCTCCGGCCTCTGGCCTCATGTCTCTGGCCTCTGGCCTCAGGTCTCTGGCCTCCGGCCTCAGGTCTCCGGCCTCAGGTCACAGGTCTCCAGCCTCTGGCCTCAGGTTTCCAGCCTCTGGTCTCTGGCCTCCAGTCTCCGGCCTCGCCTTAGGTCTCCGGCCTCGCCTCAGGTCTCCGGCCTTGAGCCTCGCCTCAGGCCTCCAGCTACTGGCCTCGCCTCGGGTCTCTGGCCTCAAGTCTCTGGCCTCCGGCCTCAAGTCTCTAGCCTCAGGTTTCCAGCCTCTGGTCTCAGGTTTCCAGCCTCTGGCCTCAGGTCTCTGGCCTCTGGCCTCTGGCCTTAGGTCTCCAGCCTCTGGCCTCTGGCCTCAGGTCTCCAGCCTCTAGCCTCTGGCCTCAGGTCTCCGGCCTCTGGCCTCCGGCCTCTGGCCTCAGGTCTCCGGCCTCTGGCCTCAGATCTCCGGCCTCTGGCCTCTGGCCTCAGGTCTCCGGCCTCTGGCCTCAGGTCTCCGGCCTCAGGTCTCACGTCTCAGGTCTCAGGTCTCAGGTCTCAGGTCTGAGGTCTCAAGTCTGATGTCTGAAGTCTGAAGTCTGAAGTCTCAAGTCTCAAGTCTCAAGTCTGAAGTCTCAAGTCACAAGTCTCAAGTCTCAATTCTCAGGTCTCAGGTCTCCAGCTTCGCCTCAGGCCTCAGGTCTCCGGCCCTGCCGCAAGTCTCCAGCCACCGGCCTCGCCTCAAGTCTCCAGCCTCCAGCCTCCAGCTTCGCCTCAAGTCTCCGGTCTCCAGCCTCGCCTCAGGTCTCCGGCCTCCGGCCTCTGGCCTCAGGTCTCTGGCCTCCGGCCTCAGGTCTCCGGCCTCAGGTCACAGGTCTCCAGCCTCTGGCCTCAGGTCTCCGGCCTCTGGCCTCTGGCTTCAGCTCACCGGCATCTGGCCTCTGGCCTCTGGCCTCAGGTCTCCGGCCTCTGGCCTCAGGTCTCCAGTCTCTGGCCTCTGGCCTCAGGTCTCCGGCCTCTGGCCTCAGGTCTCCAGTCTCTGGCCTCAGGTCTCCGGCCTCCGGCCTCTGGCCTCTGGCCTCAGGTCTCCGGTCTCTGCCCTCTGGCCTCAGGTCTCCGGCCTCTGGCCTCAGGTCTCCAGTCTCTGGCCTCTGGCCTCAGGTCTCCGGCCTCTGGCCTCAGGTCTCCGGTCTCAGGCCTCTGGTCTCAGGTCTCCAGCCTCTGGCCTCATGTCTCAGGTCTCCGGCCTCAGGTCACAGTTCTCCAGAATCTGGCCTCAGGTCTCCAGCCTCTGGCCTCTGGATCCGGTCTCCGGCCTCGCCTCAGGTCTCCGGCCTCTGGCCTCTGGCTTCAGATCTCCGGCATCTGGCTTCTGGCCTCTGGCCTCAGGTCTCCGGCCTCTGGCCTCTGGCCTCAGGTTTCCGGCCTCTGGCCTCAGGTCTCCAGTCTCTGGCCTCTGGCCTCAGGTCTCCGGCCTCTGGCCTCAGGTCTCCGGCCTCCGGCCTCTGGCCTCTGGCCTCTGGCCTTTGGCCTTAGGTCTCCGGCCTCTGGCCTCATGTCTCCGGCCTCTGGCCTCAGGTCTCTGGCCTCCGGCCTCAGGTCTCCCGCCGCAGGTCACAGGTCTCCAGCCTCTGGCCTCAGGTCTCCGGCCTCAGGCCTCCGGCCTCGGGCCTCGCCTCAGGCCTCCGGCCTCAGGCCTCCAGCTTCTGGCCTCGCCTCGGGTCTCTGGCCTCAAGTCTCTGGCCTCCGGCCTCAAGTCTCTGGCCTCAGGTTTCCAGCCTCTGGTCTCAGGTTTCCAGCCTCTGGCCTCAGGTCTCTGGCCTCTGGCCTCAGGTCTCCAGCCTCTGGCCTCTGGCCTCAGGTCTCCGGCCTCTGGCCTCATGTCTCCGGCCTCTGGCCTCATGTCTCCGGCCTCCGGCCTCTGGCCTCTGGCCTCAGGTCTCTGGCCTCTGGCCTCAGGTCTCTGGCCTCTGGCCTCAGGTCTCCGGCCTCTGGCCTCAGGTCTCCGCCTCCGGCCTCTGGCCTCAGATCTCCGGCCTCTGACCTCTGGCCTCAGGTCTCCGGCCTCTGGCCTCAGGTCTCTGGCCTCAGGTCTCACGTCTCAGGTCTCAGGTCTCAGGTCTCAGGTCTCAGGTCTCAGGTCTCAAGTCTGTAGTCTGAAGTCTGAAGTCTGAAGTCTGAAGTCTGAAGTCTCAAGTCTGAAGTCTGAAGTCTCAAGTCTCAAGTCTCAAGTCTCAATTCTCAGGTCTCAGGTCTCAGGTCTCAGGTCTCCGGCCTCCAGCTTCGCCTCAGGCCTCAGGTCTCCGGCCTTGCCGCAAGTCTCCAGCCACCAGCCTCGCCTCAAGTCTCCAGCCTCCAGCCTCCAGCTTCGCCTCAAGTCTCCGGTCTCCAGCCTCGCCTCAGGTCTCCGGCCGCCGGCCTCGCCTCAGATCTCCGGCCTCGCCTCAGGTCTCCGGCCTCACCTCAGGCCTCCGGTTTCTGGCCTCTGGCCTCAGGTCTCCGGCCTCTGGCCGTCTCAGGTCTCTGGCCTCAGGTCTCCGGCCTCTGGCCTCCGGCCTCAGGTCTCCGGCCTCTGGCCTCCGGCCTCAGGTCTCCGGCCTCCAGCCCCTGGCCTCTGGCCGCTGGCCTCAGGTCTCCAGCCCCTGGCCTCTGGCTGCTGGCCTCGGGTCTCCAGCCTCTGGCCTCGGGCCTCTGGCCTCGCCTCAGGTCTCCGGCCTCGCCTCAGGTCTCCGGCCTCAAGTTTCTGGCCTTGGGTCTCCGGCCTCAGGTCTCCGGCCTCTTGCCTCAGCTCTCCAGCCTCTGGCCTCAGGCCTCAGGTCTCCGGCCTCTGGTCTCAGGTCTCCGGCATCTGGCCTCTGGCCTCTGGCCTCAGGTCTCCATCCCCTGGCCTCAGGTCTCCAGCCTCTGGCCTCTGGCCTCAGGTCTCCAGTCTCTGGCCTCAGGTCTCCGGCCTCCGGCCTCTGGCCTCAGGTCTCTGGCCACAGGTCTCTGGCCTCCGGACTCAGGTCTCCGGCCTCAGGTCACAGGTCTCCAGCCTCTGGCCTCAGGTCTCCAGCCTCTGGCCTCCGGTCTCCGGCCTCGCCTCAGGTCTCCGGCCTCTGGCCTCTGGCTTCAGCTCTCCGGCATCTGGCCTCTGGCCTCAGGTCTCCGGCCTCTGGCCTCAAGTCTCCAGCCACCGGCCTCGCATCAAGTCTCCAGCCTCCAGCCTCCAGCTTCGCCTCAAGTCTCCGGTCTCCAGCCTCGCCTCAGGTCTCCAGCCGCCGGCCTCGGCTCAGATCTCCGGCCTCGCCTCAGGTCTCCGGCCTCACCTCAGTCCTCCGGCTTCTGGCCTCTGGCCGTCTCAGGTCTCTGGCCTCAGGTCTCCGGCCTCTGGCCTCAGGTCTCCGGCCTCTGGCCTCCGGCTTCAGGTCTCCGGCCTCCAGCTCCTGGCCTCTGGCCGCTGGCCTCGGGTCTCCAGCCTCTGGCCTCGCCTCAGGTCTCCGGCCTCAAGTTTCTGGCCTTGGGTCTCCGGCCTCAGGTCTCCGGCACTTGCCTCAGGACTCCAGCATCTGGCCTCAGGTCTCCGGCCTCTGGTCTCAGGTCTCCGGCCTCTGGCCTCTGGCCTCAGGTCTCCGGCATCTGGCCTCTGGCCTTTGGCCTCAGGTCTCTGGCCTCCGGCCTCAGGTCTCCGGCCTCTGGTCACAGGTCTCCAGAGTCTGGCCTCAGGTCTCCAGCCTCTGGCCTCTGGTCTCCGGCCTCGCCTCAGGTCTCCGGCCTCCGGCCTCTGGCCTCTGGCCTTAGGTCTCCGGCCTCTGGCCTCAGGTCTCTGGCCTCCGGCCTCAGGTCTCCGGCCTCAGGTCACAGGTCTCCAGCCTCTGGCCTCGCCTCAGGTCTCCAGCCTCGCCTCAGGTCTCCGGCCTCGCCTCAGATCTCCAGCCTCTGGCCTCATGTCTCCGGCCTCCGGCCTCTGGCCTCAGGTCTCCGGCCTCTGGCCTCAGGTCTCCGGCCTCTGGCCTCAGATCTCCGGCCTCTTGCCTCTGGCCTCAGGTCTCCGGCCTCTAGCCTCAGGTCTCCGGTCTCTGGCCTCAGGTCTCCAGCCTCAGGTCTCACGTCTCAGGTCTCAGGTCTCAGGTCTCAGGTCTCAGGTCTCAAGTCTGAAGTCTGAAGTCTGAAGTCTGAAGTCTCAAGTCTCAAGTCTCAAGTCTCAAGTCTCAAGTCTCAAGTCTGAAGTCTCAAGTCTCAAGTCTCAAGTCTCAATTCTCAGGTCTCAGGTCTCAGGTCTCAGGTCTCCGGCCTCCAGCTTCGCCTCAGGCCTCAGGTCTCCGGCCTTGCCGCAAGTCTCCAGACACCGGCCTCGCCTCAAGTCTCCAGCCTCCAGCCTCCAGCTTCGCCTCAAGTCTCCGGTCTCCAGCCTCGCCTCAGGTCTCCGGCCGCCGGCCTCGCCTCAGATCTCCGGCCTCGCCTCAGGTCTCCGGCCTCGAGCCTCGCCTCAGGCCTCCAGCTTCTGGCCTCGCCTCGGGTCTCTGGCCTCAAGTCTCTGGCCTCCGGCCTCAAGTCTCTGGCCTCAGGTTTCCAGCCTCTGGTCTCAGGTTTCCAGCCTCTGGCATTAGGTCTCTGGTCTCTGGCCTCTGGCATCAGGTCTCTGGCCTCTGGCCTCTGGCCTCAGGTCTCCGGCCTCTGGCCTCATGTCTCCAGCCTCTGGCCTCAGGTCTCCGGCCTCTGGCCTCTGGCCTCAGGTCTCCGGCATCTGGCCTCTGGCCTCTGGCCTCAGGTCTCCGCCTCCGGCCTCTGGCCTCAGGTCTCCAGCCTCTGGCCTCTGGCATCAGGTCTCTGGTCTCTGGCCTCTGGCCTCAGGTCTCTGGCCTCAGGTCTCTGGCCTCCGGCCTCAGGTCTCCGGCCTCAGGTCACAGGTCTCCAGAGTCTGGCCTCAGGTCTCCAGCCTCTGGCCTCTGGCCTCCGGTCTCCGGCCTCGCCTCAGGTCTCCAGCCTCCGGCCTCTGGCCTCTGGCCTTAGGCCTCCGGCCTCTGGCCTCAGGTCTCCGGCCTCTGGCCTCAGATCTCCGGCCTCTGGCCTCTGGCCTCAGGTCTCCGGCCTCTGGCCTCAGTACTCCGGCCTCTGGCCTCAGGTCTCCGGCCTCAGGTCGCAGGACTCAGGTCTCAGGTCTCAGGTCTCAGGTCTCAGGTCTCAGGTCTCAAGTCTGAAGTCTGAAGTCTGAAGTCTGAAGTCTGAAGTCTCAAGTTTCAAGTCTCAAGTCTGAAGTCTCAAGTCTCAAGTCTCAAGTCTCAATTCTCAGGTCTCCGGCCTCTGGCCTCAGGTCTCTGGTCTCTGGCCTCAGGTCTCCAGCCTCAGGTCTCACGTCTCAGGTCTCAGGTCTCAGGTCTCAGGTCTCAGGTCTCAAGACTGAAGTCTGAAGTCTGAAGTCTCAAGTCTCAAGTCTCAAGTCTCAAGTCTCAAGTCTGAAGTCTGAAGTCTGAAGTCTCAAGTCTCAAGTCTGAAGTCTCAAGTCTCAAGTCTCAAGTCTGAAGTCTCAAGTCTCAAGTCTCAAGTCTCAATTCTCAGGTCTCAGGTCTCAGGTCTCAGGTCTCCGGCCTCCAGCTTCGCCTCAAGTCTCCGGTCTCCAGCCTCGCCTCAGGTCTCCGGCCGCCGACCTCGCCTCAGATCTCCGGCCTCGCCTCAAGTCTCCGGCCTCGAGCCTCGCCTCAGGCCTCCAGCTTCTGGCCTCGCCTCGGGTCTCTGGCCTCAAGTCTCTGTCCTCCGGCCTCAAGTCTCTGGCCTCAGGTTTCCAGCCTCTGGTCTCAGGTTTCCAGCCTCTGGCCTCAGGTCTCTGGCCTCTGGCCTCTGGCCTTAGGTCTCCAGCCTCTGGCCTCTGGCCTCAGGTCTCCAGCCTCTGGCCTCCGGCCTCTGGCCTCAGGTCTCCTGCCTCTGGCCTCAGATCTCCGGCCTCTGGCCTCAGGTCTCCGGCCTCTGGCCTCAGGTCTCTGGCCTCAGGTCTCACGTCTCAGGTCTCAGGTCTCAGGTCTCAGGTCTCAAGTCTGAAGTCTGAAGTCTGAAGTTTCAAGTCTCAAGTCTGAAGTCTCAAGTCTCAAGTCTCAAGTCTCAAGTCTCAATTCTCAGGTCTCAGGTCTCAGGTCTCAGGTCTCCGGCCTCCAGCTTCGCCTCAGGCCTCAGGTCTCCGGCCTTGCCGCAAGTCTCCAGCCACCGGCCTCCAGCTTCGCCTCAAGTCTCCGGTCTCCAGCCTCGCCTCAGGTCTCCGGCCGCCGGCCTCGCCTCAGATCTCCGGCCTCGCCTCAGGTCTCCGGCCTCACCTCAGGCCTCCGGTTTCTGGCCTCTGGCCTCAGGTCTCCGGCCTCTGGCCTCAGGTCTCCAGCCTCTGGCCTCCAGCCTCAGGTCTCCGGCCTCCAGCCCCTGGCCTCTGGCCACTGGCCTCTGGTCTCCAGCCTCTGGCCTCGGGCCTCTGGCCTCGCCTCAGGTCTCCGGCCTCGCCTCAGGTCTCCGGCCTCAAGTTTCTGGCCTTGGGTCTCCGGCCTCAGGTCTCCGGCCTCTTGCCTCAGCTCTCCAGCCTCTGGCCTCAGGTCTCCGGCCTCTGGTCTCAGGTCTCCGGCATCTGGCCTCTGGCCTCTGGCCTCAGTTCTCCATCCTCTGGCCTCAGGTCTCCAGCCTCTGGCCTCTGGCCTCAGGTCTCCAGTCTCTGGCCTCAGGTCTCCGGCCTCCGGCCTCTGGCCTCAGGTCTCTGGCCACAGGTCTCTGGCCTCCGGACTCAGGTCTCCGGCCTCAGGTCACAGGTCTCCAGCCTCTGGCCTCTGGCCTCCGGTCTCCGGCCTCGCCTCAGGTCTCCGGCCTCTGGCCTCTGGCTTCAGCTCTCCGGCATCTGGCCTCTGGCCTCAGGTCTCCGGCCTCTGGCCTCAGGTCTCCAGTCTCTGGCCTCAGGTCTCCGGCCTCCGGCCTCTGGCCTCTGGCCTCAGGACTCCAGCCTCTGGCCTCAGGTCTCCAGCCCTTGGCCTCTGGCCTCAGGTCTCCAGTCTCTGGCCTCAGGTCTCCGGCCTCCGGCCTCCGACCTCTGGCCTCTGGCCTCTGGACTTAGGTCTCCGGCCTCTGGCATCAGGTCTCTGGTCTCTGGCCTCTGGCCTCTGGTCTCTGGCCGCAGGTCTCTGGCCTCCGGCCTCAGGTCTCCGGCTTCAGGTCACAGGTCTCCAGAGTCTGGCCTCAGGTCTCCAGCCTCTGGCCTCTGGCCTCCGGTCTCCGGCCTCGCCTCAGGTCTCCGGCCTCTGGCCTCTGGCTTCAGATCTCCGGCATCTGGCCTCTGGCCTCTGGCCTCAGCTCTCCGGCCTCTGCCCTCTGGCCTCAGGTCTCCGGCCTCTGGCCTCAGGTCTCCAGTCTCTGGCCTCTGGCCTCAGGTCTCCGTTCTCAGGCCTCTGGCCTCAGGTCTCCAGCCTCTGGCCTCAGGTCTCAGGTCTCTGGCCTCAGGTCACAGGTCTCCAGAGTCTGGCCTCAGGTCTCCAGCCTCTGGCCTCTGGCCTCCGGTCTCCGGCCTCGCCTCAGGTCTCCGGCCTCTGGCCTCTGGCTTCAGATCTCCGGCATCTGGCTTCTGGCCTCTGGCCTCAGGTCTCCGGCCTCTGGCCTCAGGTCTCCGGCCTCTGGCCGTCTCAGGTCTCTGGCCTCAGGTCTCCGGCCTCTGTCCTCTGGCCTCAGGTCTCCGGCCTCTGGCCGTCTCAGGTCTCTGGCCTCAGGTCTCCGGCCTCTGCCCTCTGGCCTCAGGTCTCCGGCCTCTGGCCGTCTCAGGTCTCTGGCCTCAGGTCTCCGGCCTCTGGCCTCCGGCCTCAGGTCTCCGGCCTCCAGCCCCTGGCCTCTGGCCGCTGGCCTCAGGTCTCCAGCCCCTGGCCTCTGGCCGCTGGCCTCGGGTCTCCAGCCTCTGGCCTCGGGCCTCTGGCCTCGCCTCAGGTCTCCGGCCTCGCCTCAGGTCTCCGGCCTCTGGCCTCTGGCTTCAGATCTCCGGCATCTGGCCTCTGGCCTCTGGCCTCAGGTCTCCGGCCTCTGCCCTCTGGCCTCAGGTCTCCAGCCTCTGGCCTCAGGTCTCCAGTCTCTGGCCTCTGGCCTCAGGTCTCCGTTCTCAGGTCTCCAGCCTCTGGCCTCAGGTCTCAGGTCTCCGGCCTCAGGTCACAGGTCTCCAGAGTCTGGCCTCAGGTCTCCAGCCTCTGGCCTCTGGACTCCGGTCTCCGGCCTCGCCTCAGGTCTCCGGCCTCTGGCCTCTGGCTTCAGATCTCCGGCATCTGGCTTCTGGCCTCTGGCCTCAGGTCTCCGGCCTCTGGCCTCAGGTCTCCAGTCTCTGGCCTCTGGCCTCAGGTCTCCGGCCTCTGGCCTCAGGTCTCCGGTCTCAGGCCTCTGGCCTCAGGTCTCCAGCCTCTGGCCTCAGGTCTCCAGTCTCTGGCCTCAGGACTCCGGCCGCCGGCCTCTGGCCTCTGGCCTCTGGCCTTAGGTCTCCGGCCTCTGGCCTCATGTCTCCGGCCTCTGGCCTCCGGCCTCAGGTCTCCGGCCGCAGGTCACAGGTCTCCAGCCTCTGGCCTCAGGTCTCCGGCCTCGGGCCTCGCCTCAGGCCTCCGGCCTCAGGCCTCCAGCTTCTGGCCTCGCCTCGGGTCTCTGGCCTCAAGTCTCTGGCCTCAGGTTTCCAGCCTCTGGTCTCAGGTTTCCAGCCTCTGGCATTAGGTCTCTGGTCTCTGGCCTCTGGCATCAGGTCTCTGGCCTCTGGCCTCTGGCCTCAGGTCTCCGGCCTCTGGCCTCATGTCTCCAGCCTCTGGCCTCAGGTCTCCGGCCTCTGGCCTCTGGCCTCAGGTCTCCGGCATCTGGCCTCTGGTCTCTGGCCTCAGGTCTCCGCCTCCGGCCTCTGGCCTCAGGTCTCCAGCCTCTGGCCTCTGGCATCAGGTCTCTGGTCTCTGGCCTCTGGCCTCAGGTCTCTGGCCTCAGGTCTCTGGCCTCCGGCCTCAGGTCTCCGGCCTCAGGTCACAGGTCTCCAGAGTCTGGCCTCAGGTCTCCAGCCTCTGGCCTCTGGCCTCCGGTCTCCGGCCTCGCCTCAGGTCTCCAGCCTCCGGCCTCTGGCCTCTGGCCTTAGGCCTCCGGCCTCTGGCCTCAGGTCTCCGGCCTCTGGCCTCAGATCTCCGGTCTCTGGCCTCTGGCCTCTGGCCTCAGGTCTCCGGCCTCTGGCCTCAGTACTCCGGCCTCTGGCCTCAGGTCTCACGTCTCAGGTCGCAGGACTCAGGTCTCAGGTCTCAGGTCTCAGGTCTCAGGTCTCAGGTCTCAAGTCTGAAGTTTGAAGTCTGAAGTCTGAAGTCTGAAGTCTCAAGTTTCAAGTCTCAAGTCTGAAGTCTCAAGTCTCAAGTCTCAAGTCTCAATTCTCAGGTCTCAGGTCTCAGGCCTCAGGTCTCCGGCCTCTGGCCTCAGGTCTCCAGCCTCAGGTCTCACGTCTCAGGTCTCCGGCCTCCAGCTTCGCCTCAGGCCTCAGGTCTCCGGCCTTGCCGCAAGTCTCCAGCCACCGGCCTCGCATCAAGTCTCCAGCCTCCAGCCTCGCCTCAGGTCTCCGGCCGCCGGCCTCGCCTCAGATCTCCGGCCTCGCCTCAGGTCTCCGGCTTCTGGCCTCTGGCCTCAGGTCTCCGGCCTCTGGCCGTCTCAGGTCTCTGGCCTCAGGTCTCCGGCCTCTGGCCTCAGGTCTCCAGCCTCAGGTCTCCGGCCTCCAGCTCCTGGCCTCTGGCCGCTGGCCTCGGGTCTCCAGCCTCTGGCCGCGCCTCAGGTCTCCGGCCTCGCCTCAGGTCTCCGGCCTCAAGTTTCTGGCCTTGGGTCTCCGGCCTCAGGTCTCCGGCCTCTTGCCTCAGGTCTCCAGCCTCTGGCCTCAGGTCTCCGGCCTCTGGTCTCAGGTCTCCGGCCTCTGGCCTCTGGCCTCAGGTCTCCGGCATCTGGCCTCAGGTCTCTGGCCTCAGGTCTCCGGCATCTGGCCTCTGGCCTCTGGCCTCAGGTCTCCGCCTCCGGTCTCTGGCATTAGGTCACCGGCCTCTGGCCTCAGGTCTCCAGCCTCTGGCCTCTGGCATCAGGTCTCTGGTCTCTGGCCTCTGGCCTCAGGTCTCCGGCCTCTGGCCTCATGTCTCCGGCCTCCGGCCTCTGGCCTCAGGTCTCCGACCTCTGGCCTCAGGTCTCTGGCCTCTGGCCTCAGGTCTCCGGCCTCTGGCCTCAGGTCTCCGGCCTCTGGCCTCAGATCTCCGGCCTCTGGCCTCTGGCCTCAGGTCTCCGGCCTCTGGCCTCAGGTCTCCGGCCTCTGGCCTCAGGTCTCCAGCCTCAGGTCTCAGGTCTCAGGTCTCAGGTCTCAGGTCTCAGGTCTCAAGTCTGAAGTCTGAAGTCTGAAGTCTCAAGTTTCAAGTCTCAAGTCTGAAGTCTCAAGTCTCAAGTCTCAAGTCTCAAGTCTCAAGTCTCAATTCTCAGGTCTCAGGTCTCAGGTCTCCGGCCTCCAGCTTCGCCTCAGGCCTCAGGTCTCCGGCCTTGCCGCAAGTCTCCAGCCACCGGCCTCACCTCAAGTCTCCAGCCTCCAGCCTCCAGCTTCGCCTCAAGTCTCCGGTCTCCAGCCTCGCCTCAGGTCTCCGGCCGCCGGCCTCGCCTCAGATCTGCAGCCTCGCCTCAGGTCTCCGGCCTCACCTCAGGCCTCCGGCTTCTGGCCTCTGGCCTCAGGTCTCCGGCCTCTGGCCTCAGGTCTCCGGCCTCAGGTCTCCGGCCTCCAGCTCCTGGCCTCTGGCCGCTGGCCTCGGGTCTCCAGCCTCTGGCCTCGGGCCTCTGGCCTCGCCTCAGGTCTCCGGCCTCGCCTCAGGTCTCCGGCCTCAAGTTTCTGGCCTTGGGTCTCCGGCCTCAGGTCTCCGGCCTCTTGCCTCAGGTCTCCAGCCTCTGGCCTCAGGTCTCCGGCCTCTGGTCTCAGGTCTCCGGCCTCTGGCCTCTGGCCTCAGGTTTCCGGCATCTGGCCTCTGGCCTCTGGCCTCAGGTCTCCGCCTCCGGCCTCTGGCCTTCGGTCACCGGCCTCTGGCCTCAGGTCTCCAGCCTCTGGCCTCTGGCATCAGGTCTCTGGTCTCTGGCCTCTGGCCTCAGGTCTCTGGCCTCAGGTCTCTGGCCTCCGGCCTCAGGTCTCCGGCCTCAGGTCACAGGTCTCCAGAGTCTGGCCTCAGGTCTCCAGCCTCTGGCCTCCGGTCTCCGGTCTCGCCTCAGGTCTCCGGCCTCCGGCCTCAGGCCTCTGGCCTTAGGTCTCCGGCCTCTGGCCTCAGGTCTCCGGCCTCTGGCCTCAGGTCTCTGGCCTCAGGTCTCTGGCCTCCGGCCTCAGGTCTCCGGCCTCAGGTCACAGGTCTCCAGCCTCTGGCCTCAGGTCTCCAGCCTCCGGCCTCGCCTCAGGTCTCCGGCCTCGAGCCTCGCCTCAGGCCTCCAGCTTCTGGCCTCGCCTCGGGTCTCTGGCCTCCGGCCTCAAGTCTCTGGCCTCAGGTTTCCAGCCTCTGGTCTCAGGTTTCCAGCCTCTGGCCTCTGGCCTCTGGCCTCAGATCTCCGGCCTCTGGCCTCTGGCCTCAGGTCTCCGGCCTCTGGCCTCAGGTCTCCGGCCTCTGGCCTCAGGTCTCCGGTCTCCGGTCTCAGGTCTCACGTCTCAGGTCTCAGGTCTCAGGTCTCAGGTCTCAGGTCTCAAGTCTGAAGTCTGAAGTCTGAAGTCTGAAGTCTGAAGTCTGAAGTCTCAAGTCTCATGTCTCAAGTCTCAATTCTCAGGTCTCTGGTCTCAGGTCTCAGGTCTCCGCCCTCCAGCTTCGCCTCAGGCCTCAGGTCTCCGGCCTTGCCGCAAGTCTCCAGCCACCGGCCTCGCCTCAAGTCTCCAGCCTCCAGCCCCCAGCTTCGCCTCAAGTCTCCGGTCTCCAGCCTCGCCTCAGGTCACTGGCCTCTGGCCTCGGGTGTCTGCCCTCCGGCCTCGCATCAGGTCTCCGGCCTCCAGCCTCCAGCTTCGCCTCGGTCCTCCAGCCTCTGGTCTATGGCCTACGGCCTCTGGCCTTTGGCCTCCAGTTTCGCCTCAGGTCTCAGGTCTCCGGCCTCGCCTCAGGTCTCCGGACTCGCCTCAGGTCTCAGGTCTCCGGCCTCCAGCTTCGCCTCAGGCCTCAGGTCTCCGGCCTTGCCGCAAGTCTCCAGCCACCGGCCTCGCCTCAAGTCTCCAGCCTCCAGCCTCCAGCTTCGCCTCAAGTCTCCGGTCTCCAGCCTCGCCTCAGGTCTCCGGCCTCCGGCCTCTGGCCTCAGGTCTCTGGCCTCCGGCCTCAGGTCTCCGGCCTCTGGCCTCTGGCCTCGGGCCTCGCCTCAGGTCCCCACCCTCAGGCCTCGCCTCAAGTCTCCGGCCTCCAGCCTCCAGGTTCGCTTCAAGTCTCCGGCCTCAGGTTTCCGGCCTCCGGCCTCAGGTCTCCGGCCTCTGGCCTCTGGCTTCAGATCTCCGGCATCTGGCCTCTGGCCTCTGGCCTCATGTCTCCGGCCTCCGGCCTCTGGCCTCAGGTCTCCGGCCTCTGGCCTCATGTCTCTGGCCTCTGGCCTCAGGTCTCTGGCCTCCGGCCTCAGGTCTCCGGCCTCAGGTCACAGGTCTCCAGCCTCTGGCCTCAGGTTTCCAGCCTCTGGTCTCTGGCCTCCAGTCTCCGGCCTCGCCTTAGGTCTCCGGCCTTGAGCCTCGCCTCAGGCCTCCAGCTACCGGCCTCGCCTCGGGTCTCTGGCCTCAAGTCTCTGGCCTCCGGCCTCAAGTCTCTAGCCTCAGGTTTCCAGCCTCTGGTCTCAGGTTTCCAGCCTCTGGCCTCAGGTCTCTGGCCTCTGGCCTCTGGCCTTAGGTCTCCAGCCTCTGGCCTCTGGCCTCAGGTCTCCAGCCTCTAGCCTCTGGCCTCAGGTCTCCGGCCTCTGGCCTCCGGCCTCTGGCCTCAGGTCTCCGGCCTCTGGCCTCAGATCTCCGGCCTCTGGCCTCTGGCCTCAGGTCTCCGGCCTCTGGCCTCAGGTCTCCGGCCTCAGGTCTCACGTCTCAGGTCTCAGGTCTCAGGTCTCAGGTC
Source organism: Mobula birostris (assembly GCF_030028105.1). Lineage (NCBI taxonomy): Eukaryota > Metazoa > Chordata > Chondrichthyes > Myliobatiformes > Myliobatidae > Mobula > Mobula birostris. The sequence continues at coordinate 56,259 of NW_027275117.1, forward strand.
TGAGGTCTCAAGTCTGATGTCTGAAGTCTGAAGTCTGAAGTCTCAAGTCTCAAGTCTCAAGTCTGAAGTCTCAAGTCACAAGTCTCAAGTCTCAATTCTCAGGTCTCAGGTCTCCAGCTTCGCCTCAGGCCTCAGGTCTCCGGCCCTGCCGCAAGTCTCCAGCCACCGGCCTCGCCTCAAGTCTCCAGCCTCCAGCCTCCAGCTTCGCCTCAAGTCTCCGGTCTCCAGCCTCGCCTCAGGTCTCCGGCCTCCGGCCTCTGGCCTCAGGTCTCTGGCCTCCGGCCTCAGGTCTCCGGCCTCAGGTCACAGGTCTCCAGCCTCTGGCCTCAGGTCTCCGGCCTCTGGCCTCTGGCTTCAGCTCACCGGCATCTGGCCTCTGGCCTCTGGCCTCAGGTCTCCGGCCTCTGGCCTCAGGTCTCCAGTCTCTGGCCTCTGGCCTCAGGTCTCCGGCCTCTGGCCTCAGGTCTCCAGTCTCTGGCCTCAGGTCTCCGGCCTCCGGCCTCTGGCCTCTGGCCTCAGGTCTCCGGTCTCTGCCCTCTGGCCTCAGGTCTCCGGCCTCTGGCCTCAGGTCTCCAGTCTCTGGCCTCTGGCCTCAGGTCTCCGGCCTCTGGCCTCAGGTCTCCGGTCTCAGGCCTCTGGTCTCAGGTCTCCAGCCTCTGGCCTCATGTCTCAGGTCTCCGGCCTCAGGTCACAGTTCTCCAGAATCTGGCCTCAGGTCTCCAGCCTCTGGCCTCTGGATCCGGTCTCCGGCCTCGCCTCAGGTCTCCGGCCTCTGGCCTCTGGCTTCAGATCTCCGGCATCTGGCTTCTGGCCTCTGGCCTCAGGTCTCCGGCCTCTGGCCTCTGGCCTCAGGTTTCCGGCCTCTGGCCTCAGGTCTCCAGTCTCTGGCCTCTGGCCTCAGGTCTCCGGCCTCTGGCCTCAGGTCTCCGGCCTCCGGCCTCTGGCCTCTGGCCTCTGGCCTTTGGCCTTAGGTCTCCGGCCTCTGGCCTCATGTCTCCGGCCTCTGGCCTCAGGTCTCTGGCCTCCGGCCTCAGGTCTCCCGCCGCAGGTCACAGGTCTCCAGCCTCTGGCCTCAGGTCTCCGGCCTCAGGCCTCCGGCCTCGGGCCTCGCCTCAGGCCTCCAGCCTCAGGCCTCCAGCTTCTGGCCTCGCCTCGGGTCTCTGGCCTCAAGTCTCTGGCCTCCGGCCTCAAGTCTCTGGCCTCAGGTTTCCAGCCTCTGGTCTCAGGTTTCCAGCCTCTGGCCTCAGGTCTCTGGCCTCTGGCCTCAGGTCTCCAGCCTCTGGCCTCTGGCCTCAGGTCTCCGGCCTCTGGCCTCATGTCTCCGGCCTCTGGCCTCATGTCTCCGGCCTCCGGCCTCTGGCCTCTGGCCTCAGGTCTCTGGCCTCTGGCCTCAGGTCTCTGGCCTCTGGCCTCAGGTCTCCGGCCTCTGGCCTCAGGTCTCCGCCTCCGGCCTCTGGCCTCAGATCTCCGGCCTCTGACCTCTGGCCTCAGGTGTCCGGCCTCTGGCCTCAGGTCTCTGGCCTCAGGTCTCACGTCTCAGGTCTCAGGTCTCAGGTCTCAGGTCTCAGGTCTCAGGTCTCAAGTCTGTAGTCTGAAGTCTGAAGTCTGAAGTCTGAAGTCTGAAGTCTCAAGTCTGAAGTCTGAAGTCTCAAGTCTCAAGTCTCAAGTCTCAATTCTCAGGTCTCAGGTCTCAGGTCTCAGGTCTCCGGCCTCCAGCTTCGCCTCAGGCCTCAGGTCTCCGGCCTTGCCGCAAGTCTCCAGCCACCAGCCTCGCCTCAAGTCTCCAGCCTCCAGCCTCCAGCTTCGCCTCAAGTCTCCGGTCTCCAGCCTCGCCTCAGGTCTCCGGCCGCCGGCCTCGCCTCAGATCTCCGGCCTCGCCTCAGGTCTCCGGCCTCACCTCAGGCCTCCGGTTTCTGGCCTCTGGCCTCAGGTCTCCGGCCTCTGGCCGTCTCAGGTCTCTGGCCTCAGGTCTCCGGCCTCTGGCCTCCGGCCTCAGGTCTCCGGCCTCCAGCCCCTGGCCTCTGGCCGCTGGCCTCAGGTCTCCAGCCCCTGGCCTCTGGCTGCTGGCCTCGGGTCTCCAGCCTCTGGCCTCGGGCCTCTGGCCTCGCCTCAGGTCTCCGGCCTCGCCTCAGGTCTCCGGCCTCAAGTTTCTGGCCTTGGGTCTCCGGCCTCAGGTCTCCGGCCTCTTGCCTCAGCTCTCCAGCCTCTGGCCTCAGGCCTCAGGTCTCCGGCCTCTGGTCTCAGGTCTCCGGCATCTGGCCTCTGGCCTCTGGCCTCAGGTCTCCATCCCCTGGCCTCAGGTCTCCAGCCTCTGGCCTCTGGCCTCAGGTCTCCAGTCTCTGGCCTCAGGTCTCCGGCCTCCGGCCTCTGGCCTCAGGTCTCTGGCCACAGGTCTCTGGCCTCCGGACTCAGGTCTCCGGCCTCAGGTCACAGGTCTCCAGCCTCTGGCCTCAGGTCTCCAGCCTCTGGCCTCCGGTCTCCGGCCTCGCCTCAGGTCTCCGGCCTCTGGCCTCTGGCTTCAGCTCTCCGGCATCTGGCCTCTGGCCTCAGGTCTCCGGCCTCTGGCCTCAAGTCTCCAGCCACCGGCCTCGCATCAAGTCTCCAGCCTCCAGCCTCCAGCTTCGCCTCAAGTCTCCGGTCTCCAGCCTCGCCTCAGGTCTCCAGCCGCCGGCCTCGGCTCAGATCTCCGGCCTCGCCTCAGGTCTCCGGCCTCACCTCAGTCCTCCGGCTTCTGGCCTCTGGCCGTCTCAGGTCTCTGGCCTCAGGTCTCCGGCCTCTGGCCTCCGGCTTCAGGTCTCCGGCCTCCAGCTCCTGGCCTCTGGCCGCTGGCCTCGGGTCTCCAGCCTCTGGCCTCGCCTCAGGTCTCCGGCCTCAAGTTTCTGGCCTTGGGTCTCCGGCCTCAGGTCTCCGGCACTTGCCTCAGGTCTCCAGCCTCTGGCCTCAGGTCTCCGGCCTCTGGTCTCAGGTCTCCGGCCTCTGGCCTCTGGCCTCAGGTCTCCGGCATCTGGCCTCTGGCCTTTGGCCTCAGGTCTCTGGCCTCCGGCCTCAGGTCTCCGGCCTCTGGTCACAGGTCTCCAGAGTCTGGCCTCAGGTCTCCAGCCTCTGGCCTCTGGTCTCCGGCCTCGCCTCAGGTCTCCGGCCTCCGGCCTCTGGCCTCTGGCCTTAGGTCTCCGGCCTCTGGCCTCAGGTCTCTGGCCTCCGGCCTCAGGTCTCCGGCCTCAGGTCACAGGTCTCCAGCCTCTGGCCTCGCATCAGGTCTCCAGCCTCGCCTCAGGTCTCCGGCCTCGCCTCAGATCTCCAGCCTCTGGCCTCATGTCTCCGGCCTCCGGCCTCTGGCCTCAGGTCTCCGGCCTCTGGCCTCAGGTCTCCGGCCTCTGGCCTCAGATCTCCGGCCTCTTGCCTCTGGCCTCAGGTCTCCGGCCTCTGGCCTCAGGTCTCCGGTCTCTGGCCTCAGGTCTCCAGCCTCAGGTCTCACGTCTCAGGTCTCAGGTCTCAGGTCTCAGGTCTCAGGTCTCAAGTCTGAAGTCTGAAGTCTGAAGTCTGAAGTCTCAAGTCTCAAGTCTCAAGTCTCAAGTCTCAAGTCTCAAGTCTGAAGTCTCAAGTCTCAAGTCTCAAGTCTCAATTCTCAGGTCTCAGGTCTCAGGTCTCAGGTCTCCGGCCTCCAGCTTCGCCTCAGGCCTCAGGTCTCCGGCCTTGCCGCAAGTCTCCAGACACCGGCCTCGCCTCAAGTCTCCAGCCTCCAGCCTCCAGCTTCGCCTCAAGTCTCCGGTCTCCAGCCTCGCCTCAGGTCTCCGGCCGCCGGCCTCGCCTCAGATCTCCGGCCTCGCCTCAGGTCTCCGGCCTCGAGCCTCGCCTCAGGCCTCCAGCTTCTGGCCTCGCCTCGGGTCTCTGGCCTCAAGTCTCTGTCCTCCGGCCTCAAGTCTCTGGCCTCAGGTTTCCAGCCTCTGGTCTCAGGTTTCCAGCCTCTGGCCTCAGGTCTCTGGCCTCTGGCCTCTGGCCTTAGGTCTCCAGCCTCTGGCCTCTGGCCTGAGGTCTCCAGCCTCTGGCCTCAGGTCTCCTGCCTCTGGCCTCAGATCTCCGGCCTCTGGCCTCAGGTCTCCGGCCTCTGGCCTCAGGTCTCCGGCCTCAGGTCTCACGTCTCAGGTCTCAGGTCTCAGGTCTCAGGTCTCAGGTCTCAGGTCTCAGGTCTCAAGTCTGAAGTCTGAAGTCTGAAGTCTGAAGTCTGAAGTTTCAAGTCTCAAGTCTGAAGTCTCAAGTCTCAATTCTCAGGTCTCAGGTCTCAGGTCTCAGGTCTCCGGCCTCCAGCTTCGCCTCAGGCCTCAGGTCTCCGGCCTTGCCGCAAGTCTCCAGCCACCGGCCTCGCCTCAAGTCTCCAGCCTCCAGCCTCCAGCTTCGCCTCAAGTCTCCGGTCTCCAGCCTCGCCTCAGGTCTCCGGCCGCCGGCCTCGCCTCAGATCTCCGGCCTCGCCTCAGATCTCCGGCCTCGCCTCAGGTCTCCGGCCTCACCTCAGGCCTCCGGTTTATGGCCTCTGGCCTCAGGTCTCCGGCCTCTGGCCGTCTCAGGTCTCTGGCCTCAGGTCTCCGGCCTCTGGCCTCCGGCCTCAGGTCTCCGGCCTCCAGCCCCTGGCCTCTGGCCGCTGGCCTCAGGTCTCCAGCCCCTGGCCTCTGGCCGCTGGCCTCGGGTCTCCAGCCTCTGGCCTCGGGCCTCTGGCCTCGCCTCAGGTCTCCGGCCTCAAGTTTCTGGCCTTGCGTCTCCGGCCTCAGGTCTCCGGCCTCTTGCCTCAGCTCTCCAGCCTCTGGCCTCAGGTCTCCGGCCTCTGGTCTCAGGTCTCCGGCATCTGGCCTCTGGCCTCTGGCCTCAGGTCTCCATCCTCTGGCCTCAGGTCTCCAGCCTCTGGCCTCTGGCCTCAGGTCTCCAGTCTCTGGCCTCAGGTCTCCGGCCTCCGGCCTCTGGCCTCAGGTCTCTGGCCACAGGTCTCTGGCCTCCGGACTCAGGTCTCCGGCCTCAGGTCACAGGTCTCCAGCCTCTGGCCTCAGGTCTCCAGCCTCTGGCCTCTGGCCTCCGGTCTCCGGCCTCGCCTCAGGTCTCCGGCCTCTGGCCTCTGGCTTCAGCTCTCCGGCATCTGGCCTCTGGCCTCAGGTCTCTGGCCTCTGGCCTCAGGTCTCCAGTCTCTGGCCTCAGGTCTCCGGCCTCCGGCCTCTGGCCTCTGGCCTCAGGACTCCAGCCTCTGGCCTCAGGTCTCCAGCCCTTGGCCTCTGGCCTCAGGTCTCCAGTCTCTGGCCTCAGGTCTCCGGCCTCCGGCCTCCGACCTCTGGCCTCTGGCCTCTGGACTTAGGTCTCCGACCTCTGGCATCAGGTCTCTGGTCTCTGGCCTCTGGCCTCTGGTCTCTGGCCTCAGGTCTCTGGCCTCCGGCCTCAGGTCTCCGGCTTCAGGTCACAGGTCTCCAGAGTCTGGCCTCAGGTCTCCAGCCTCGCCTCAGGTCTCCGGCCTCTGGCCTCTGGCTTCAGATCTCCGGCATCTGGCCTCTGGCCTCTGGCCTCAGGTCTCCGGCCTCTGCCCTCTGGCCTCAGGTCTCCGGCCTCTGGCCTCAGGTCTCCAGTCTCTGGCCTCTGGCCTCAGGTCTCCGTTCTCAGGCCTCTGGCCTCAGGTCTCCAGCCTCTGGCCTCAGGTCTCAGGTCTCCGGCCTCAGGTCACAGGTCTCCAGAGTCTGGCCTCAGGTCTCCAGCCTCTGGCCTCTGGCCTCCGGTCTCCGGCCTCGCCTCAGGTCTCCGGCCTCTGGCCTCTGGCTTCAGATCTCCGGCATCTGGCTTCTGGCCTCTGGCCTCAGGTCTCCGGCCTCTGGCCTCAGGTCTCCGGCCTCTGGCCGTCTCAGGTCTCTGGCCTCAGGTCTCCGGCCTCTGGCCTCTGGCCTCAGGTCTCCGGCCTCTGGCCGTCTCAGGTCTCTGGCCTCAGGTCTCCGGCCTCTGGCCTCTGGCCTCAGGTCTCCGGCCTCTGGCCGTCTCAGGTCTCTGGCCTCAGGTCTCCGGCCTCTGGCCTCCGGCCTCAGGTCTCCGGCCTCCAGCCCCTGGCCTCTGGCCGCTGGCCTCAGGTCTCCAGCACCTGGCCTCTGGCCGCTGGCCTCGGGTCTCCAGCCTCTGGCCTCGGGCCTCTGGCCTCGCCTCAGGTCTCCGGCCTCGCCTCAGGTCTCCGGCCTCAAGTTTCTGGCCTTGGGTCTCCGGCCTCAGGTCTCCGGCCTCTTGCCTCAGCTCTCCAGCCTCTGGCCTCAGGTCTCCGGCCTCTGGTCTCAGGTCTCCGGCATCTGGCCTCTGGCCTCTGGCCTCCGGTCTCCGGCCTCGCCTCAGGTCTCCGGCCTCTGGCCTCTGGCTTCAGATCTCTGGCATCTGGCTTCTGGCCTCTGGCCTCAGGTCTCCGGCCTCTGGCCTCAGGTCTCCAGTCTCTGGCCTCTGGGCTCAGGTCTCCGGCCTCTGGCCTCAGGTCTCCGGTCTCAGGCCTCTGGCCTCAGGTCTCCAGCCTCTGGCCTCAGGTCTCCAGCCTCTGGCCTCTGGCCTCAGGTCTCCAGTCTCTGGCCTCAGGTCTCCGGCCGCCGGCCTCCGGCCTCTGGCCTCTGGCCTCTGGCCTTAGGTCTCCGGCCTCTGGCCTCATGTCTCCGGCCTCTGGCCTCCGACCTCAGGTCTCCGGCCGCAGGTCACAGGTCTCCAGCCTCTGGCCTCAGGGCTCCGGCCTCAGGCCTCCGGCCTCGGGCCTCGCCTCAGGCCTCCGGCCTCAGGCCTCCAGCTTCTGGCCTCGCATCGGGTCTCTGGCCTCAAGTCTCTGGCCTCCGGCCTCAAGTCTTTGGCCTCAGGTTTCCAGCCTCTGGTCTCAGGTTTCCAGCCTCTGGCCTCAGGTCTCTGGCCTCTGGCCTCAGGTCTCCAGCCTCTGGCCTCTGGCCTCAGGTCTCCGGCATCTGGCCTCTGGCCTCTGGCCTCAGGTCTCCGCCTCCGGCCTCTGGCCTCAGGTCTCCAGCCTCTGGCCTCTGGCATCAGGTCTCTGGTCTCTGGCCTCTGGCCTCAGGTCTCTGGCCTCAGGTCTCTGGCCTCCGGCCTCAGGTCTCCGGCCTCAGGTCACAGGTCTCCAGAGTCTGGCCTCAGGTCTCCAGCCTCTGGCCTCTGGCCTCCGGTCTCCGGCCTCGCCTCAGGTCTCCAGCCTCCGGCCTCTGGCCTCAGGTCTCCGGCCTCTGGCCTCAGATCTCCGGCCTCTGGCCTCTGGCCTCAGGTCTCCGGCCTCTGGCCTCAGTACTCCGGCCTCTGGCCTCAGGTCTCTGGCCTCAGGTCTCACGTCTCAGGTCGCAGGACTCAGGTCTCAGGTCTCAGGTCTCAGGTCTCAGGTCTCAGGTCTCAAGTCTGAAGTCTGAAGTCTGAAGTCTGAAGTCTGAAGTCTCAAGTTTCAAGTCTCAAGTCTGAAGTCTCAAGTCTCAAGTCTCAAGTCTCAATTCTCAGGTCTCAGGTCTCAGGCCTCAGGTCTCCGGCCTCTGGCCTCAGGTCTCCGGCCTCTGGCCTCAGGTCTCCAGCCTCAGGTCTCACGTCTCAGGTCTCAGGTCTCAGGTCTCCGGCCTCCAGCTTCGCCTCAGGCCTCAGGTCTCCGGCCTTGCCGCAAGTCTCCAGCCACCGGCCTCGCATCAAGTCTCCAGCCTCCAGCCTCCAGCTTCGCCTCAAGTCTCCGGTCTCCAGCCTCGCCTCAGGTCTCCGGCCGCCGGCCTCGCCTCAGATCTCTGGCCTCGCCTCAGGTCTCCGGCCTCACCTCAGGCCACCGGATTCTGGCCTCTGGCCTCAGGTCTCCGGCCTCTGGCCGTCTCAGGTCTCTGGCCTCAGGTCTCCGGCCTCTGGCCTCAGGTCTCCGGCCTCAGGTCTCCGGCCTCCAGCTCCTGGCCTCTGGCCGCTGGCCTCGGGTCTCCAGCCTCTGGCCTCGCCTCAGGTCTCCGGCCTCGCCTCAGGTCTCCGGCCTCAAGTTTCTGGCCTTGGGTCTCCGGCCTCAGGTCTCCGGCCTCTTGCCTCAGGTCTCCAGCCTCTGGCCTCAGGTCTCCGGCCTCTGGTCTCAGGTCTCCGGCCTCTGGCCTCTGGCCTCAGGTCTCCGGCATCTGGCCTCAGGTCTCTGGCCTCAGGTCTCCGGCATCTGGCCTCAGGTCTCCTGCCTCTGGCCTCAGATCTCCGGCCTCTGTCCTCTGGCATCAGGTCTCTGGTCTCTGGCCTCTGGCCTCAGGTCTCTGGCCTCAGGTCTCTGGCCTCCGGCCTCAGGTCTCCGGCCTCAGGTCACAGGTCTCCAGAGTCTGGCCTCAGGTCTCCAGCCTCTGGCCTCTGGCCTCCGGTCTCCGGCCTCGCCTCAGGTCTCCGGCCTCCGGCCTCTGGCCTCTGGCCTTAGGTCTCCGGCCTCTGGCCTCAGGTCTCGGCCTCTGGCCTCAGGTCTCTGGCCTCAGGTCACTGGCCTCCGGCCTCAGGTCTCCGGCCTCAGGTCACAGGTCTCCAGCCTCTGGCCTCAGGTCTCCAGCCTCTGGCCTCGCCTCAGGTCTCCGGCCTCGCCTCAGGTCTCCGGCCTCGCCTCAGGTCTCCGGCCTCTGGCCTCATGTCTCCGGCCTCCGGCCTCTGGCCTCAGGTCTCCGGCCTCTGGCCTCAGGTCTCTGGCCTCTGGCCTCAGGTCTCCGGCCTCGCCTCAGGTCTCCGGCCTCGAGCCTCGCCTCAGGCCTCCAGCTTCTGGCCTCGCCTCGGGTCTCTGGCCTCAAGTCTCTGTCCTCCGGCCTCAAGTCTCTGGCCTCAGGTTTCCAGCCTCTGGTCTCAGGTTTCCAGCCTCTGGCCTCAGGTCTCTGGCCTCTGGCCTCTGGCCTTAGGTCTCCAGCCTCTGGCCTCTGGCCTCAGGTCTCCAGCCTCTGGCCTCCGGCCTCTGGCCTCAGGTCTCCTGCCTCTGGCCTCAGATCTCCGGCCTCTGGCCTCAGGTCTCCGGCCTCAGGTCACAGGTCTCCAGAGTCTGGCCTCAGGTCTCCAGCCTCTGGCCTCTGGCCTCCGGTCTCCGGCCTCGCCTCAGGTCTCCAGCCTCCGGCCTCTGGCCTCTGGCCTTAGGCCTCCGGCCTCTGGCCTCAGGTCTCCGGCCTCTGGCCTCAGATCTCCGGCCTCTGGCCTCTGGCCTCAGGTCTCCGGCCTCTGGCCTCAGTACTCCGGCCTCTGGCCTCAGGTCTCCGGCCTCAGGTCTCACGTCTCAGGTCGCAGGACTCAGGTCTCAGGTCTCAGGTCTCAGGTCTCAGGTCTCAGGTCTCAAGTCTGAAGTCTGAAGTCTGAAGTCTGAAGTCTGAAGTCTCAAGTTTCAAGTCTCAAGTCTGAAGTCTCAAGTCTCAAGTCTCAAGTCTCAATTCTCAGGTCTCAGGTCTCAGGCCTCAGGTCTCCGGCCTCTGGCCTCAGGTCTCCGGCCTCTGGCCTCAGGTCTCCAGCCTCAGGTCTCACGTCTCAGGTCTCAGGTCTCAGGTCTCCGGCCTTGCCGCAAGTCTCCAGCCACCGGCCTCGCATCAAGTCTCCAGCCTCCAGCCTCCAGCTTCGCCTCAAGTCTCCGGTCTCCAGCCTCGCCTCAGGTCTCCGGCCGCCGGCCTCGCCTCAGATCTCTGGCCTCGCCTCAGGTCTCCGGCCTCACCTCAGGCCACCGGATTCTGGCCTCTGGCCTCAGGTCTCCAGCCTCTGGCCGTCTCAGGTCTCTGGCCTCAGGTCTCCGGCCTCTGGCCTCAGGTCTCCGGCCTCCAGCTCCTGGCCTCTGGCCGCTGGCCTCGGGTCTCCACCCTCTGGCCTCGCCTCAGGTCTCCGGCCTCGCCTCAGGTCTCCGGCCTCAAGTTTCTGGCCTTGGGTCTCCGGCCTCAGGTCTCCGGCCTCTTGCCTCAGGTCTCCAGCCTCTGGCCTCAGGTCTCCGGCCTCTGGTCTCAGGTCTCCGGCATCTGGCCTCAGGTCTCTGGCCTCAGGTCTCCGGCATCTGGCCTCTGGCCTCTGGCCTCAGGTCTCCGCCTCCGGCCTCTGGCATTAGGTCACCGGCCTCTGGCCTCAGGTCTCCAGCCTCTGTCCTCTGGCATCAGGTCTCCGGCATCTGGCCTCTGGCCTCTGGCCTCAGGTCTCTGGCCTCCGGCCTCAGGTCTCCGGCCTCTGGTCACAGGTCTCCAGAGTCTGGCCTCAGGTCTCCAGCCTCTGGCCTCTGGTCTCCGGCCTCGCCTCAGGTCTCCGGCCTCCGGCCTCTGGCCTCTGGCCTTAGGTCTCCGGCCTCTGGCCTCAGGTCTCCGGCCTCTGGCCTCAGGTCTCTGGCCTCAGGACTCTGGCCTCCGGCCTCAGGTCTCCGGCCTCAGGTCACAGGTCTCCAGCCTCTGGCCTCGCCTCAGGTATCCAGCCTCGCCTCAGGTCTCCGGCCTCGCCTCAGATCTCCAGCCTCTGGCCTCATGTCTCCGGCCTCCGGCCTCTGGCCTCAGGTCTCTGGCCTCTGGCCTCAGGTCTCCGGCCTCTGGCCTCAGGTCTCCGGCCTCTGGCCTCAGATCTCCGGCCTCTGGCCTCTGGCCTCAGGTCTCCGGCCTCTGGCCTCAGGTCTCCGGTCTCTGGCCTCAGGTCTCCAGCCTCAGGTCTCACGTCTCAGGTCTCAGGTCTCAGGTCTCAGGTCTCAAGTCTGAAGTCTGAAGTCTGAAGTCTCAAGTCTCAAGTCTCAAGTCTCAAGTCTGAAGTCTGAAGTCTCAAGTCTCAAGTCTGAAGTCTCAAGTCTCAAGTCTCAAGTCTGAAGTCTCAAGTCTCAAGTCTCAAGTCTCAATTCTCAGGTCTCAGGTCTCAGGTCTCAGGTCTCCGGCCTCCAGCTTCGCCTCAGGCCTCAGGTCTCCGGCCTTGCCGCAAGTCTCCAGACACCGGCCTCGCCTCAAGTCTCCAGCCTCCAGCCTCCAGCTTCGCCTCAAGTCTCCAGTCTCCAGCCTCGCCTCAGGTCTCCGGCCGCCGGCCTCGCCTCAGATCTCCGGCCTCGCCTCAGGTCTCCGGCCTCGCCTCAGGTCTCCGGCCTCGAGCCTCGCCTCAGGCCTCCAGCTTCTGGCCTCGCCTCAGGTCTCTGGCCTCAAGTCTCTGTCCTCCGGCCTCAAGTCTCTGGCCTCAGGTTTCCAGCCTCTGGTCTCAGGTTTCCAGCCTCTGGCCTCAGGTCTCTGGCCTCTGGCCTCTGGCCTTAGGTCTCCAGCCTCTGGCCTCTGGCCTCAGGTCTCCAGCCTCTGGCCTCCGGCCTCTGGCCTCAGGTCTCCTGCCTCTGGCCTCAGATCTCCGGCCTCTGGCCTCAGGTCTCCGGCCTCTGGCCTCAGGTCTCCGGCCTCAGGTCTCACGTCTCAGGTCTCAGGTCTCAGGTCTCAGGTCTCAGGTCTCAGGTCTCAAGTCTGAAGTCTGAAGTCTGAAGTCTGAAGTCTGAAGTTTCAAGTCTCAAGTCTGAAGTCTCAAGTCTCAAGTCTCAAGTCTCAATTCTCAGGTCTCAGGTCTCAGGTCTCAGGTCTCCGGCCTCCAGCTTCGCCTCAGGCCTTAGGTCTCCGGCCTTGCCGCAAGTCTCCAGCCACCGGCCTCGCCTCAAGTCTCCAGCCTCCAGCCTCCAGCTTCGCCTCAAGTCTCCGGTCTCCAGCCTCGCCTCAGGTCTCCGGCCGCCGGCCTCGCCTCAGATCTCCGGCCTCGCCTCAGGTCTCCGGCCTCACCTCAGGCCTCCGGTTTCTGGCCTCTGGCCTCAGGTCTCCGGCCTCTGGCCTCCGGCCTCAGGTCTCCGGCCTCCAGCCCCTGGCCTCTGGCCGCTGGCCTCAGGTCTCCAGCCCCTGGCCTCTGGCCACTGGCCTCGGGTCTCCAGCCTCTGGCCTCGCCTC